>NW_013666947.1:194405-205550 GCF_000517525.1 Limulus polyphemus
TTAAACTTATTTATTAAAGTTTTTCTTCATTACCCATTTAAGCCGTCTCCAGCCATTATTAATCTCAAAGTGGGTTCCTCGTCATCGAATTTAAATACATAAGTGATTTTCAGTTCGATTTCAGTATTATGTAATCCATATTTATTTTTTCTACAAGGTGATAAAAACATATAACTTGTCGAACATTGATTCTAATACCAGGTTGAATGGGGTGCAAAATTTTGAAAAGTATAGACACCCAAATGTTTATCTTTGAAATTGTGTTTAATGTGTTTCCTTTGTAGACCAGACTAATTCTATATAATTAATCGGTGAATTTGTTATAGCTTGTCTACGTGATTTTTAGTAATCTGCAAATCACTGTTATTGTTGTTAGGGTCATGGTATATAGATGGAAATGTATCTGCCTATTATTGTCGTGACTTATATAGGTGTTAAAAAATAACAGTTTGTAATTATGGTTTACTTGAACATTAAATATAGGTGTTAAAATTCGATGACGAGGAACCCACTTTGAGACTAATAATGGCTGGAGACGGCTTGAATGGGTAATGAAGAAAAACTTTAATATAAGTTTAACATAACAGCAAATGTACAACGTTTCGACAAGGTTTTGTCATCATCAACCTGATTACCCATTCAAGCCGTCTCCAGCCATTATAGGTGTTAAAAGATAACAGTTTGTAATTATAGTTTACTTGAATATTAAACTGAATGTGTTACAAATCTCTTTATAGCAAAAAACAACGGAATTAAAATTTTCAGTACATTTATTGTCTGAACGTAAACATGAAATTCGATAATGCTTAACCTATTTGGTATCCTGTGCATCAATTAGTAAATGATAGGACAGAACTAAATACAATAGGCTGTAAGTAAAGTGAGAGATTTTCGTGAATTTGATTCACTAACGAGAGCTCATGTAAAGGTGGTTCATCTTGTATTTTAAATATTTTTATATCGTTTGGTAAGTACATAAACATTGTTTTTCAATATACACTGCCTAATAATTGTTGAGCGTGACGACATTTTGGATTTTATCAGGAGTTGAACTCAATATGGAGTACAATAACGTCAGTGTAAAAAAAAAAACTATAGTTTCTGTCCCTGAATGTGCTTGTACTGGCATGAAGCGAAAATATTAATTACGATAAACGAAACGGTGAGTTCAAAAGACCGACACATATATAATCATGAAATATTTGTGAATAGGATTATTGGCTTCCAATAGAGTTAAAGTGGTTAGATTTTGAATATCTTTTGCAGTACTTTGACCAGAAGTTTACCGTCAATAATCTTTTGGTTATCTTTCTGAATTATCGTATATTTATTACTACTTTAAAAAATCTTAACATTGAGTTCCATAAAGTTATTTTATTCGTGTTTTAACAAATCCTAAAAAAGAGACTCATAACGTTTCTTCATTAGCGCTTTCACAAATCTTAACACTGAAACCAGTAAAGTTCCTTCATTAATTCTTCACAACTTTTAACGGTGAGACCCATACCTCATCTATAGTTACTTCATAAATCGTAACAATGAGGCTTATAAAATTATTTCAGTAGGGCTTTCACTTAACCTTTACAGTAACAAGCATAGAATATGCACACAAAAGGTCTTACCCTCAAAAATGTGGGTGTAGGTGCCAAGATTCTCATTCCATCTTGAATTTTGACTGTCTTTAAAAATCAAAATTTGCTACTATTATAACGAAAGCATGTAACTTTAGTGTGATTTTGACCTTTCAGCTACATTCTTTGAAAGTTAATAATTTGTTTCTTTTGGGACATTTAACCATTATTCGAAGTTTGATCCAAATCAGATGAAAAATTTGGAGTTACTTAGTGACTTCAGTGTGATCATGGCCTTTGACTTACACTCACAAAATGTAACCAATTGAGACTGAAAGTTTCTTTATCAGTGCTTTCACAAATATTAACACAGATAGCAAAATGGTGATTCACTTCTTATAAATGTTTCAGGAAATTTTTATACAGGGTAGTTATAATGGACTTTAAGAGAGGTTTTTAGTTAGAAGCTGTTAACAAGTAGTTTTAAGATAACATAAGCAAATTGAAACAAATGCATACAAGCTGAATAAAATATTAGAAATACAAAACCTAACCTGAAAACAGACGTTTACCATACTTACTTCACTAAACATTAAGTAAACATCTCAATGTGCACAAATTGTTAATGTTGTAATTTTTCAAAACTTGTTATTACAGTAGCAGATTAAATCAACATATTATTGGGTCACTGATTATGATACATCCACTTATTTTATATTACTAACCGTAAGCATTATGTGTAAGGCGTAATGGCATAATCTTGTTCCAGTTATCTAGATATGCATGCTCTTCTCAGACAAGTCCTTTCCTGCACCTGCATCGATGACTTTTGCACAATCACTTGTTGGGCTTTTGATAAATGAAGGAATATTAGCAAAATGTAATTTATCATTGCTATAGACCACTTGGAAGCCATAAATCTTACAAAATAAACTCTTCTGCACTTTGTACCTTTTTGAGTCCATATCGTTTTGTTCAAGGTATGTCAGAAAGTAATGTTATTGTTGAAAAACTTCATGCGGTATTCTTGTTGTGCCCAGCAGTAAAAGAAGTTTTATCACAGTTTCATTAGGAGTCTGCTTTCTTGTTAACTCAGCTTCTATAAATACAATTATAAAACATATATATATATATATAAAGAAGTGAAATATTCACTGTATAATCAGAGGTGACAAAACACATAAAATATTAAGCCTCTTAAAGCCTGGTTTTGTTTAAAGCTATATATACATACTCACATGGCCTGGTATGAACGTTTAATCGTGAAACTAGAGTTTCTTAGATAGTACAAGAGCATATAGTTCAAAATCAATAAAGACCAATATATATTGTAAGACTGTATAAATACACGTAGAATACTAACCAACAATGCTGATGTATGTAAATTTTATGGTAATTTAGATAAATACATTTTCTTTGTTACATGTTTTTATGTATTTATTGCTTTTTATAAAAGTATGTTTTTCAGTGAAATGTTGAAAATGTGACTTGTGGATTTACAGGGTTTTTAACAAGTACTCTTCCTTCATATCAGGGTACTGATAACCTATTATAAGCTTTTATACTTCTTAAGTTCCTTCAATAATAAACCAGCGATAAAAACGCATCAGTACGAAAACCGAACGTTTTCAAACGTAAGACAAAAAAATATATTTAAAGTATTTATGAATACAGAAATATTGAAGCAGTAAGAACCTATGAAATATGCAAAAATCATGTAAAAATTACAGATTGAAGACTGTAATGTACTACGATTCGATGAAGCATTCTTGAATCGTTACAGTAATACCCTTGTTTACAAAATCTAAACAAAAATATTTTTGTAACATTTAGCAATATAAATTAATTGCTCTTTTATTAATGCTATGGTTGGTTAAATGTTGAAATTCTACACAATATATATGTTATGATATTGATGCTTTGAGTAAAATTACGTACTAAACGTTTTGTGCTGTAATTTTATTACAGATAATGACGTTAAACGTTTAAAGTTATTAAAATACTAATGTTTGCTATTATATATGGAATTTCAATTGGTTTCTCTTAGCTATAAATCTTACAATTGAGAAGAATATTAAACAGATAAACATATGTTTTATTTTGGAACTATCGTACTGTCGCCGTTCTATGTCAATCCATATCACTGCCTATGTAGGGATAGCTCGGATTGTTCATCTAAATGGTAGTTTACATATCGCCTCAGTATGTGATCAGAACCTTACAATACTATACGATATTTCCTTTTATAACAATATCTATGTCACAAGTTCTGAGAATGTCTGTAAATATCATAGCAAAAAGTTTGAATTTCTTGTTCTTCTTTCTTCTGCTTCTTTTTTATTACATAATAACTCAAAAATGGTGTCAACCAATTTCACTAAAGTGACATAGTTTCAAACGGAGTATCCGCTTTGATAAGTATTATTACAAACAAGTAGTAATAATAAAAAATCATAATTCTGGTGTAAACGATGTTATCATTACCCCTTGAAGTTAGCGTTTTTACAGACATTTTGTGTCCCTATAAAAGGGTGAAACAGGATTACCAGCCAATAATAGATAAACAATAAATATTACATTTGGAACCTTATTGTATTTAGAACTTGGTTACAAATGCAACCTTCCTATGTCTATTGAAACACTGCGATAAAAAACAAGCAAACATGAAAAGAAAAAAACTTTTCAAAAAAGGAAGTAAAAGTAGGGATGGCTAATACCACTTCTTTAAAAACAATGCAAATATATAATAATATAGATAACTATTCAATCGCAATTGAGTTTAATTTATCCCATTCTTGTCTGTTAACATTCTACTACACTGTATGCCTGTGCTATTATATAGGGATGATGCAAATATAATCCCTACTATTTTGTTTGCATTGTTTTCGAAGAATTGATATTAGCCATCCCTACATTTACTTCCATTTTTGAAAAGTTTTTATTTACTTGTATCATAACGTTTCTTTTCTATGTACTGTCTATATATAAATATTTTGCTTCAAGATTAAGATTCACACAGTTGAAAAATAACAATAAAAATAATATATGCTTCAAATTATTTAGTAAACAAATTGCTAGATATATGTTAAGTAAATGGTAGACAACCATGTACGTCGAGAAATGCAAACAAGCAAAAACATTCTTTCATTAGATGTTTTTGTGGTAAAATGTAAACATTTGTATACTTGTATATAATGTTTAAGTAATACTTCATAAAAGAAATATGTTTTAGCACAATTACTTTTCCACTTCGCAAGTACTAGTTTATAATGTAATTATCTCAATGTTAACGGTTCGTTCTGATGTCTCATTGACCAATCTCATGTGGGATAACTTTCGTAAACACATTTCGGAAAAAAAAACTGGTTTTATAAAAATCTAGCGTGTGACATCTATTAACAAAATAAGTTGGTCAATGTTCTTTGTTGAATATCAGTACTCTTGAGTCTGTTGCAGCGGATTTTGACAGATAAAATAGTCTTATCCCACTTTCAAAAACAAATAATCGGTGCTTTAGTTTAAAGAAGACAATATATTATTTGTTTGTCCAAACAAAAGAGATCAAGGAGTATACCAACTTATTCAAATTATTTATATAAATAGATCTGCTTTTGGATTAAATATATTATGTTAAGATGTAAATGTGGTGTCCAAAATTAGAGCGAAACACGTAAAATTCAAAAATTTTTATAATGAAGGAAGATCAATTACTCAAATTTGCACGGTGAAAATTTAGAGTTGAAATGTATAGATCAGTATTTTTTTCAGCAAATTATTGAGTAAGTAGACAGAATCTGTGATGCGAGAAATAAAAATGCATTTCATCAACCAAAGCTTAATTTGAAATGAGAACTTACAATACTTCTTTATATACAACATTGCATGTTTTTCCAAAAGGAGAGTATACATAAAGATTGTTAGCTGTTCCTACTCTAGAGCATCCTACATACAGTTGACCATGAAAGAAGCAGTCTTCTTGTAACTGTAGCCCAACAACTTTCACTGTTTGTTCCTGTGATTTGTTGATCGACATGGCAAAACTTAATCTTACTGAAAATTGTAAGCGCCTAAACTGAAACGGCATCTCTGATGTTATTAGAGGTATCCTAGGAATTAAAAGTATCTTCACCCTTGCCACAACCAGTTTGAATTTGTGCTTCAATGACATGAGGCTGTAATGCCTTTATTATTAATCTGGTACCACTGCAGAGCTTAAGCTGATCTAAATTTCGTAGAAGCATTATAGGAGCTCCAACTTTAAGTTGTAGTTGGTGAGGAGGCAATCCTGGAAATTCCAAAAAATTTAGAAACTCCGTTGGATAGTTGACAACTTCATTTTGATCGATAACTGTATCAATTAATTTGTAAATATAAGGATTCCCTGGAATATTTTGGAGTAGTTGTTGGTTGATAGAATTAACTGTCACATTTTTCGGTGCCAATATTGTTCTTTTACACAACCAAGTAAAGTCTTTGTAGTGATAACTAAAGTTAGTAAATACTTTTTCTGTTAATTCATTAACACTTTGGACTACTGTGCTGATTGTAGATGTAATGACTTTGTTGTCATGGTCAAAAAAATTTATTACAAAACAAATGGCGCAATAATCATTAATTAATTGCCAATTTTGTCATTAATTACTATACCAAATACAAAATAAATAGTGCCATTAAATTTCTTGTAAAGAAACTGGTTATTATGAAGTTATTTTAAAATTTGTAAGTTCAACCGTTTGGTTTCTTATAGCGAACAAATAAACAAACTTCCTCTTTTTTATATATAGATATTGTAAATATGGCAAGTCACAGACGATTAGAAGGTTCCTTAACTTGAAAATTAGCAGCTGGACAGTCACAGGCCCGCGTGGCTGAATGTCGAAATATTAGAGACTGGGTAGTCGCAGACTCGCATAGCTGAATGTCAGAAGATTCTTTAATGAGAAGAACTGAAGATGAAGTGCAATAAAAAATTTGAGACAATCTTTCGATTGCCAGTCTGAATCTTGCCCTTACGAAAAGTCAACCAACATACTTATTCGTAGATTATATGTTTATTTAAATTTGTGAAGAAATGTTAAATTAAAAAAGGAAAATTATGATATGAAAACAACAGAGTACTAAAAACAAACTGACGGCCACTTAGTTAGCCGCAAGTTAACAACGGAAATCGATAAGTGTAGAGTCGATTTCTTGTGATACTTAAATCATTCTAGTGTTATTTTTCTTTGTTCTTGAAACCACTTACTTCTGACCTTTCAATGGTAGATGTACATTTTGTAGTGTAAGGAGTTTTCTGCGAATGTCTTGCTTGTTTTTTGTTTAAACGCAAAGGTACACTGGGCTTGTCGCTCAGCCAGCGGGTGTGTAGGGGAGAGCTACTTACTGCTAATGGAAAGCTTTGTCACAGTTTTGGTATCAACGTTTAGAAGATCAAAAAAGAAAGGATATATTCACATACTTACAAAGAAAAACTCATTTTTATTCAGTCTAACTTCGAAAGAATATTTAGTTTCAAGTGCTAATGTAAGGGGAGAGGTTATGATTTGCTTGTGAACCCCTATATGATAGTTCGTGAGTGACAATTAGTAATATTGCACTATAATCTAGCGCTGCTGTGTTTGTTCCATTGCACTGCATGGCCTACTAACCCTAAACTAGGTTGCGCTACGTCTTTTTATAATAAAAAAAAAGCTTGTTATTAACAAGTTTAAAACAAAGAGAAATCGGAAGATTTCTTAATGAAAGGTTTTTTTATCACTTTGTTTTTATTTTAGGCAAAGTTGGAATTTCGGACATGTGCATTATAATAATTTTGTAATTCCTGGATGAGATACTCTAACACACACCAAAATGACCTGCATTACACACTGTGTGTTATTGACAGGAGTGGTAGTTTTAGCAATTTTCCTCCTTCTGTAGCTCAGACTGTGGTAATCCAAACTATCACATATTTTCAGTGGATATGCTCCACTGGAACCTTACTTCACACACCAAATTTCAAGGCTGTCCATTAAGAAGTACATGAGATATAAAATCTCCAATTTTGATTGAATTTTTTTTTCTTCTCACCGAAAGCACGGAAATTATATTTGATAGAAAAGCATACTTAACTTTTATGAATTTTTATCAAATTTAGTACACTAATAAATCTTTACAACCTATAATTAGGTGTTAAATATCGTCTAGATATAAGCCAAATATGCAAAGTCATTCAACACAAAAATGCTCAAATTTGACCAAAATTTGCGGACGCCTACGCAAAAAAGTCACGTAAGCTATCGGTCTGAAATCTTTACTACAATTTCATCTAAGAGTTAAAGTGGAATGTTTTAAGTTTTTTGTCATTCGTATTAAAGACGGCTGATTTAGAGCAGCAAAAGTATAAGGTGAAAGGGCGTGCAGATACATGAGTATTGGTTAGACCAAGCAAATTAAATTATCAGTTTCTAGCTAAATTTTTCAAAAGAATTATACGGGTGAACGATTATTATTCATTACTCATTACCAACTTTAAAGCACAAATATACAAAATTGTAAGAAATTCTCATAATTAAAGAGCGTTTAACATGACGTGATATTAGCATAAGTAAAATGATTGATACGGATGTATCGAATGCATGCGGGTGATGAGAAGAAACTATTAATCTAGATTCCATGGTGTTACTATAAAGGAAGTTACTGACACTGTTTTAGAGAAGAAAAACTATCACCATATATTTTAAAGAATCTGGTTATTTCTGTAAAGTATAGGTCTCTTCTGAATAGTAGGTTGCAATCCTAAAACTAATGTTGGTTACTATCTATTGTCAATTTCTTACTTACTGTGGTTTGTTAGTGTGTATTAACAAAAAATCATGATATCTAATCAAAAACATCTTAAGTGTGAAAAAAAAAGTGCGACCAAAAAAGGATTGAGTGTGCGACTTAAAGGAATTAAATCAAAATTGGCGGCCAAACTGGTAGCTAAACTTATAACATTAATAAGAAGCTTACAGCAAATATTCATTCATTAGTTAGATAGGCCGCGTATTTTGTTTTACCCACCATCATGCCTCAGTTTTCGATTAGATACATAATTTCAACTATTGATATATATATGGAGATCGCACACTTTCTCACAAAATCTAGAAATTTCCAGACAAATATTAAGTTTCAGCCATACACTAGTCAACCTATGTACTGTATGTAACAATTAAGAGTATACAAACTTTAAATACTAAACGGTAATTAACAACAGGGTATTTTGTTGGTGTGAGCTTATATTAAAGACACACTGGTATGCATAATAGTTAGAACAGTGAAATAATTTTGATGTTTGAGCCTCTTGAGCTAATTGTTATCTCGTGACTGTCTACTAAAATTAGGGCAAGACCACCAAGTTTTATGGCTTTGTATTTCGTTTGTCTATTTACCAAACACGTTCATTTCTAAGTTGCTTATTCAACTTAGACTCTACTCAATGCACTTTATAGTGATAACCGAGAATATGGCTGCTCAGTCACACACGTCGCAAGAAGCAGTCTGCACATGTTGCATAATGGGAACACTCAAACTGAAACTCTTTCCTTTTCTTGCTGTGACACCACACATACACCGCTCCCGATGTTTTGTTTGCTAGGATATATACCTTTCGATCATGCTACATGCGATGTTTTTGGCAGCACTTCAGTTCTGCTTTGTTTAGTAGTTAACCCCCCCTTCCCAAGTTCCTGGATCTGCCTCTAAATTTTGGAAATTTGACAAATAAATTAGAAGAAAAAGATCTTTTGTGAACATTTTGAGTAACACATTTTCTGTCACTACATCGTAAAATTGCAAGCATGTGCACATATTTCCTCCTAAATCATTTTATTAATAAATATTGATGATTTTTTTTATCTTTGAATTGTTATTAATGTTTTTACATACTTAAAGTATATGTTCAGTAATTATACCTCTTTCATTTGAATTTTTTGCTTGTTTTAATTTTTATTTTTAAACCTTTCATTAATGAATAAATAAATCGCAAAACTAGTTTTATGAGAAATTTAAAGGCGTATTGAAATATATTTTTGAGTGTGTGAACTTAAGTAGTCTCAGCATGAATGTTATATATTGTATTCACGAAGTTTATGCTATGAATAAACTCAATGAGAATTGGAGCGCGGGTTGTCCCTGTGATATATCTCTAGGTTTGTTTGTAATTAAGCACAAAGCTACACAATGGGCTGTCTGTGCTCTGCCCACCACGGTATCGAAACCCGGATTCTAGCGTTGTAAGTCCGCAGACATACCGCTGTGTCACTGCGGAGCAGATCTCTAGGTTCGGAGTTGGAGAGCCGGGTTTGTATATATGTAATATCACAAAATATTCCCCGCTTTTCAGCTGTTGGTGCATTACAAGAGTGACATTCAATCCCTTAGCATTGATGGTAGTAGGGTGCTGCTGACTGGCTGTCTTTCTTCTGGTTAATAGTTCTAAATTAGATACAGCTGCAGATAGCCTTAGTACTTTGACAATAAATATAAGATACAAATATTGATAATTTATTAATTCCCACTTTCCAATAAAGCTACTTACTTGTGCATGCAGTTTGTTTCAATAAAGTTAAAAGACAGTAAGACAAGAACAACTAAACTGATTTAAACTTAAATCAATCAGTCAGAAGTTCCGTCATATATGAATGTTGTATGAAAAAAGAAAAGTGATCACATTGTTTAAGTGCACAATGGCGTTGATACATGACAATATGGACAGGCTATTTAAATTACACGAATTACAGCTGAGTTAATCGAAATTTATGGCTAAACCAGCATTTTAAAGAAACATTCTAAAGTCATTCTCTAAGTCACAAACTTTATATATATATGAACTGAAGAAAACATCTGGAATATGTCGTAGCCTACAAATTCTGTTTATTGTTCTACCTATTTTTGGATCAAAAATTTCGAGTTCATTTAAGATATGTGATTATTTTACATTTCGGCTATTTTCACAACGGTAATGGTTGTTTTCTTAACCCACAGCAGACGAAGACGGCTTGTTTATAATATATATCTCGAAATATACCACATGCCAAAGAGCGCTTAAACTTTTATTTATCTTAACTTAGTATTTATATTTATATTTTATTGACGGGTAGTGAAAAATCATAGCAATGAAATGTAACAATTTTCATGCTATCTCTATTTAACGGATTCATGAGTATCTGTTGAATATAGAACATTTATTTAACTCGATAAGTAGACCCATGCCTTTCTAAAAGTCCGAAATTTTTATCTTCACAGATTTTAAATACATTTCGATTGGCTATTTTTTTACTAGATTTTATTAAAAATTACATCAACACAAAATTACTTACACAATCTTGCCAGTTTAAAACATTTAACATTCTTGCTGAAAAATAAATATAAGGTACAAAATGTTACCTCACCTAAAACGAAGAACGCTCAACTTCCTGTCTCATTTTATATATCGAAAATATATGCTTTAACTGCTATGACAGTAGATTATAATCCGTTTCAATGTATTGCAGAAATTAAATGTATAACAATAAATAGGTGGATGAATGGATTGGTATTCCAGCAAAGTTTA
>NW_013666947.1:205560-213686 GCF_000517525.1 Limulus polyphemus
CTGTGGTACAAAGAAATCGAATACAAACAATGGAAAAAACTTATACCACGAAAAAAGATGTGTTCATATTCACAACGTTTTGGGCTGGGACGCCCTTCGTCTGGTGATTTTTAAATTGTAATTTACAGCCCGAAACGTTGTGAATATGAACACATCTTTTTTCGTGGTATAAGTTTTTTTCCATTTTTTGTTTTCGGTTATACATATTGTGAAACCTATGTTCACTAACAAACGTAATAATATAGGCTTCTTAGAGTATTTATGAAAGAGGATAACTTAAAATAACTATATTTAAGGACTGTTCATAAGGCGATGTTTTTTCAGATATTATGCATTCTAGAAACAAGTATTTAAACGATATAAAATATTTTCGGGAATACATAAAAGCAACTTTACAAAAATTTATACGAATCATCCATTATTTAAACATCCATCTTCATGAATTAAACTTTTAGAACACAAAACCTGTTTAAACTAAAGAAGTAAATATTGGAAAAAGTTAAGAAATGTTACTTTACAGATTTAATCGGATTGATTTTGATAGTGATGCATGAGTCTTTATCTAAGTTCATAGTACTTTAACTGGAGTAACAACACAACAAAAATGTCACTACGATGGTGAATGGTAAGGGTGTTGTTTCACTAGTCTTGTTAAGTAATGTTGGAATATCTTGGGTAATTATAATGAAAACCAATAATGAAAATGATGATAAGTTTGAACAGTGTTTTAGAATAAAAATATATAACGTAAATTATTCAGTGAGCATGCTTTCCTTCATTCTAAATCAGCATATTAAGCCTATTATTAAATGAAGGTACTAAAAACACAATCTGTTCTGGACAGTATTCGGTAATTCTCGCGATTTTTCTGCATACTGACACGCATTTTATTGAAATTATCAACCTAGTATTGTTGAAAGAGAGAAAGAGAAAAAAGAAATGAAAGCAATGCTAGATTTCAGAAAAGGCGATTTAGGTATTCAGTTTAATATTTTTTTAAACAACTGTACCATATTATAACTATCCTGAATAAACACTAACGATCATCAGTGTGACTCTAGTAGTTAGGGCAACTGTTTTCCGCCCAAAGGACGCTACTCACCAGAGGAAATTTTGCCAGGAACATGAAGTGGCATTAAAGCACTGTTGGTTTAATTAACTTTATAGTAGCAATCAAAGTTTTAAAATTAATATTTTATCTAATTTCCTTAACATTTTGTTTATAGTTTTGCTTTATAAGTAAAACATTAAATCTGCTATTTTAATGTTATCAATTTTAATGTTTTCACTTCTATATTGTGTGTGTCTTACTAAGGATTATGTTTCTATCAGGTCGTCAAGAAATTAATGTCGTATTTTGGAACACATTCATTAACCACCCCCAAAAAACGTAAATCATGTACAATACCGCCTAAATGTCACGTTAGTGTAGCCTATACAATGTGTAATGTTTAGTATACTCTAATCCTTTATAGTGAGGGCACACGACGAGACACACATTTGGTATGTAATACTGTTTGAATACAAGAAGGGAAACAACGCCTCTGCAGTCACAAAGAATACCAAAAAAGTTTATGGAAATGTTTGGAACGTTCGTAAGTGTCAACGATGGTTCAGCAAATTTCGTTCAAGTGACTTTAGCCTTAAAAATTGTGATGGAGCTGATAATATTATATTCTGAAGATGCTCATTGAGTCTAACCAAAGGCAAATACTCATGAAATGTCCCTGAAATTACATGTCTCTCATGATACATCTAATGAATATGAGAAAAACCCCATAAAGAAGATGCTTGGATGCCTCATAAACTCTCCGATGATCATCATTTCCAACATGCTTCGTATCTTCTGGCGCATAATAAGCATGAACCATTTTTGAACAGAATTGTCACTAGTGATGAAAAATGGATTCTCTGTGCGAATATTAAATTTCAAAAACAATGGCTCAGTCCTAGACAAAAACACTTCCGACCCCAAAACCTGGACCCCATTCACAGAAAGTGATGCTTTGCATTTGGTGGGACATCAAAGGAGTAATTCATTTGAACTCCTCAATCCACAACGAACTATCAATGCAGAGATCTATAGTCAGCAACTTGAATGTTTAAATCAAGCCCATCAACAGAAACACCCTTCACTCGTCAATCAGATAGCTGTTCTTTTTCTCCACAACAATTACCAAGCACATGTGGCACATTTGACGCAACATAAGATTATGGAGTTGGGTTGGGAAATTCTCCCCCACCCACTATATTCTCCAGATATGACACCATTAGATTACCATTTTTTCGTTCGCTGTAACACCATCTTAATGAGAAAACATATGCAAATGTGGAAGGTGCTAAAGAAGACATCGACATGTTTTTTTGCTTCAAAGCCAAATGATTTCTTTAATCAGGGCATTAACAACCTGATTGTAAGATGTTAAAGCATCATCGATAATAATGGAGACTATTTCATGTAATAAATGTTTTGTTTTGATATATAAGTTGTTTGAAAAAAGCGACATTAATTTCTTGACGACCTAATATAAGCAGACAGTATTATTGTCTTTCATAGGATTGCATACTTATTTGAAATAGTTTATAGTTAATTGCATACGTTTTACAAAGGTGGATGCTGTTACTAAGTGAATTATGCTACAATAGGCGAATGGTCTGTCTAGAGTTAGTGCTGCTAAGACAAACGGTGTTTCTATAAATGTATTGTTCAATAGGATGATGAGTTCATTGCAGGATATCCCAACGTATCTCAACATGTGATTACATCATCAATATCTAGATTTAATTATATGTTCCAAAAGTCACAAGCAAAATCATTATTTTAACGAGATAGCTATTATAAAACATTGTATTACATACATCAGTTTTATCAAATATTATAGCCAATAATTTACCTTACATACTTTTACAATTACCCATCACTTGATGTTTTAAACACTTCACTAATTCATTGGTTCTATAGTTTTGCTTTTATATCTAATTTTCATTTTTTAAAATTTCATAAGTAAATCATTTATAGCTGATTTATTTTTGTATTTGATATATAACATCTACCTCTCCTCAAAAGGATGCTTATTTAAATAGCTAAATGATATACACTAATTTACATGTTTAGCATTATAAATTAATTGCTAAAGTTTAAAGAATCGATGACAAATAATTATTTTTAGCCATTATTGTTGAAGAAAATTATAATATTACCTTTCTGTAAATATTTTCATTTGGAACATTAAATGAGTTACTACATACAGATTTTCTTTCCAGTTCTACCTGAGGTTATTAACATTGAAAGCAAATGATAGAAAGGTCAACACATACAATCACCAAATTGTGAAGACACTTCAATCCTATTGGATATTTAGGATGACTTGTCATAGTTGGTGGTATGTCGACCTTTTACTAAAAGAGCAGGCTGATAGCATTCAAAATTCACTATGGCAGAAAAATGTTTATGAAAACAAAAATTAAATAAGTCAATTATAATACACTGTACATGCCGCTATTTATGATTATACATTCATTAGTAACATATAAATCTCATACTTAATATTGAAAAATAAATTGTTCAATCTGTACATAATCATATATTTTCTACATAGATTCAAAAACAGTGGAGTATAAATTTAATGTTCACCATACTTTAACTCAATTAATGATGGCCAGCTTTTGTATGTCACTGAATTAGTCAGTAAACATAGTTTATTGGTTCTTTCACTTCACATACTAATACGAAATACTAATTATCTATTCAAGATATTCTACTTCTTACTATATGATATTAGTAAAACATTGATACTTGGAAATTCAAAAGTCGTATGAGCAAGAAGTTGACAAAAATAGCTTAGATTTGTAATCCCAATATTATAAAAGCATGTCAATATGATGAATAATGGGGTATTTGAGAAGATGATAAAAATATATGATATAAATATTTTCACATGGCTTTAGAAAACCTAAATGAAAACAGAGAAAAGCATTCAATACTAATATTTCAAGAAAAGTTTAATTCTGTTTGAACAATTACTAATAGTCTTTCACTCACTTCATAAGAGTTTTATTATGGCATTAGAGATCTTATGTTAATATGAATGAAAGTTATATAAAATACTTTATCTTGTTACAAACAACATTTTGAAATACGCAATTCTTTAATCTTATCGTTTAATTTTCCTTCAATATTCACTCTTATAAATAAGTAGTTACAATAATGCCCCCCCCAGTGGCTCAGTGATAGGTTTGACGGCTTATAACGCTTAGAACCGGGTTTCGATACCCGTGGTGGGCACAGCACATATAGCCCATTGTGTAGCTTTGTGCTTAAAATCAAACAAACAAAAGTTGCAGTATGCAAACAGTTTGCATGTGATATAAACAATGTGTACGTGATACTTTTCCATTATATTGTTGTAGCTGTATTTCGTTTTCGGTTCTTGTCATTTAAAATCAGTTTGGTAACCTGGGACGTTTATAGACCCTTGATAAAGGCGTAAGCCAAACGTTGGCTACAAGTAATTAAACATTTTTCTGAAGTTGTTTGTCATCTTCATTAGATAATGGTTTCTATCCTTCAGTCAGCATTGAAAATTTTAAAAAACAGCAACATATTTC
The DNA here is from genome assembly GCF_000517525.1 of Limulus polyphemus. Lineage (NCBI taxonomy): Eukaryota > Metazoa > Arthropoda > Merostomata > Xiphosura > Limulidae > Limulus > Limulus polyphemus. The sequence goes on from NW_013666947.1 coordinate 210,169, forward strand.
ATTCAACGTTTATCGTGCTCATTCTAATAGTCATAATTTCGCATTATTTTAAGTCATTCTATTGTATAACAAGTTCCTGCCAAGAAAAGTTAGCTCAGTTTTAGACCATTCATACCGGTGAATATTTTATGTCGACATTCAAGATCATGCTTCAACAAATCAAAGGTGCAAAAATCCATTGGATCTGCAACGTGTAACTTTACAGGCATAAGATCGAATGAAAGTGTTATGATTTGAGTTCCTTCTATCATCTTTCTAAAGAAAGTATCTGTTGACTCTTCATCAACTTAAATTATTAAGTTGAATTAATAAATATTAAATTATTACCAGGAGATAAGCCCAGATTCATCATGGTGTCCTTTGTGGTTGTAGGGGTCTCTTTAATCCTTAGTGATTATTTGAAATATTATCATATTTTACCCTTGCATAACTAGTGACGATTTGCACCGTTGTTCAGGTATATTTATATATTTCTCTGAACTTGTGTGTATGTGTTGTGAATGTATTTAGCACCATCATTGTAAGCATGGGCGTTCGCAGTGGGGAACTTGCCCCACCCTGGAAAATGAGAAACATAATTCTTTCTCTATTCATTCAGCATATGTATATGAATTTTTTATTCAATTCACAATTTCACACTACTATGCCTCCCCCTGGAGAACATTTCCCCTCCCTGAAAAATGTCTGCAGACACTCCTGCTTGTAGGTGTAAGAAGGTCATAAATTTGCATTAATTCTTTTTGTTAGATAAAGATTACACATTACAACACTTGTTTCATAAGCTTATACTCGCTTGAACCCCTCCATGAACGGGATCATTCTCATTCCAAGAGGTGACACAGAGTCTTTTGCAAATTAGCATGAGATGGGATTTTATTCTCCATGATTATGTTTATTTTTTGAAACATTGCTAATGTCGGTAATCTATGGATCGTGGAATACTACATTGTAATTCAGGTCTAACTTAGTACTTCGGTATTTCATTATTTTTGATCTCGCTAATTTCTTAGGTACAGCCTGTACTGTATGAATAAATATTTTGTTAACTTGCATTTCCTTTCCTGCCCATTTTCATTACTCTTTGCAAGACCTTTCTAGAACCTGTAATTTGCAGATACTTGATACTTTTCTGATGGGTATCAGTGTACCTCAGTACCACAAACTAAGTTAAGAAGTTATATTTTGGTGTCATGACCAAAGAATTTGCTTATTGGAGAGTTTATTTTGAATGTTATCATTTTATTTTTAACTCTCTAGTGCTATAAAGTTTTAAAATTGTCATCATAGGAGGGCTCTTTCTCAAACCACGTAGAGGTTATTGTGGGAGATGGAAACTGTAGTTCAGTTCAGAACTGATTGAGTAATGCAGTAAGAATTAGGAAGGATATTCTTAATTGATAAATCATTCTATTTCAAAAATATAGTTGAAATTTATATCTTAAAATCATTTCACTGAGTTGTGGCTTAGCTTTGTAGATTAGACATTCTTATACTCTTATCGTAGATCTCACAAGGCTCAGTGACAAATGGGCCAGACATCTTCGAGAATTACCCTTATATCATTTTTAATTTACAGTCTTAATATTATATTAATATCAAACCCTTAAGTACGATAATCTATGATATCAAAATAACTCAAAGAAATATGCATACTTGTGACATGAAAACTAAAACGAAACATGAAGAAACACAAATTTAACATTTTTACCTATTTCATTAGAATTTTCATTCACATTATCTTTAATCAAAGTTCTTTACATTAGTTAACTAAAAACACAAATCAGCTATAAGCACTATAATTCTGGCCCATTATCTGATCCTTTGTCCTTCCACTTCAGGGAAGCTTGATCCCGGCCTGGTTCTCACAACGATTTTAAATGAACTATGGTGTACACCATGTTGCAATTATGCATTGCATGATTAACTTTACTGCTTGTTTATTCTTAGATTTGTACGTTCACTTATACACAGTTAAGCCATCTGGTGGTTTCCTGTACATATTTAGAGGTTTATCTAGGTCAACTAAAGTCATATACTACTTTCGATAATTTTTATGGCTATATTTTGTCTTATAGTGTAAAATATTGTATTATACACTCCGGTTTCTAAATATTTTATAGGACTATGAATTACTCTGGTTGATTTTATACCTCAAGAATGTGTCTGAAAGCAAAAGGCAAAACTAGTTACTAATTGTTTGATAATCTTTACATTATATTTTTTAATGGTACTGCAGTAAGTCTGAAGGCTTATAATCTTAAAAACTGGGTTTTGATACCCTTGATGAACACAAATAGATAACTCAAACAAACTTTCTTGATGATATCATTATACAGAAATTAATGTTTACTGGAACGTTTTAATGTTTTCAAGCTCCTCAAGCAGAAATGCGTATGTAATAGTTAGTTTATAACTTTATATACATGATGAGTAAAGGTTTAAACAATTTAATTTCTTTTAAATGTGTCCGCTATAGAGCTTTCAAAATTACAATACAAATCCGTGAATACGTTTTTGCACCTGAATTCCCCTTCAAATTATTAAAAATGAGAATATTCCATTACAATAAATAGGAGCATAGATATCAGTTATATTGTAATAATCTAATTTAAGGTAGTATTTTTAGTTATTGGATGTTTTACGTTCTAGTTGATTTATTTAGTTTATTTCAGAATGAGATTGTAACGTTTAGTGATTCCACTTCTGCACTTAAATTATTCAAATAGAAATATAAAAATAGAGGGCTGTTAATGCTACTACAATAAATATAGGTTATAAGGTATTTTTTTGTGAAAATTAAATTCTAAATGCAGGATATATTAAGTTCCCTAACATTAATATCTTGTTGCTGTTATTAAGAACTGTCATGGAAATAAAAAATAAATTAGATTACGGAAAGAGAAATACCGTATGTTAAATATGGTGAAACCAATTACATGAAACTTTTCTAATGATTGTAAAAGTACTAAAGTTACGCCAAAGTTTGTAAATTTAAGGTAACTAATATGCATTTTTATTAATCAAACCCAGTATGACCTAACGGTTAGCATCCTGTATTATGGATTCTAAAATTAATGAATCACACTCTTTTGCTTGACATATTTAAACAATCCAACACCACAGAAATCCATAGGCACTGCGACTTCGTAGGTAAGAGCATAAATGCCAGCTGGTTTGAGTATGCGACGGTTAAACGGTTGTGAAAACATGACTTGTGTCGCTTTTCGAGATAGATATTCTTCTTGATTATGTTGCCTGGAACACATACATGTTTTTCCACCGACATTATTGTTCGTAGATTCTCACCTGTTACAAGACGCCTCACTATGCCTACCATGGCTGAAGAACGTATTTTGCAGGTTTCATTCTAGATGTTCCTGGTACCCCAAGATGACCCATATCCCTTTGTTTTCCCATTTCATTAAATACATTGGACTTAAAATAAGACCCAAAACTCGAGCGCTTACGAATAGTTGACCATTCTTTTTCAGGAGAGGAATAGTCAACTATTCGAAAGC
>NW_013666947.1:213711-222551 GCF_000517525.1 Limulus polyphemus
TGACTATTCCTCTCCTGAAAAAGAATGGTCAACTATTCGTAAGCGCTCGAGTTTTGGGTCTTATTTTAAGTCTATTACACTTTATATGTGATCATTTGTGCTAACTCTTTTATCAAAATTAAATACAATGTATATTCTTGTCTTAGAAATTCTACCCCCCAGTGGCACAATAGTATGTCTGCGGACTTACAATGCTAGAAACCAGGTTTCGATACCCATGGTAGGCACAGCACAGATAGCCCATTGTGTAGCTTTGTGCTTAATTCATTACAAAACAAACAAACGTAGAAATTTTAAATCCATAATATTAACACATTTATGACCTGAATGTGTGAATATTTTGCGTCGGAATGGGTTGTTACATATATTTCCCAAAAACCGTCAATGTTTGGTAATATCACACTACTTAGGCTTATGTAACGCCAGATAATGTCAAAATGTAGGTTGTTCTTATCCATTCTTTCCACCTCGACTTTATATTGGCTGTGTTTGTGAAGTAATTTAATGATTTGCATGTTTAAAATATTTTAATATAATGTACGCACCCTCTGTATAATCCAAGAAAAGTCCTCAAAGCTGTAAAGTGTTTCAATTGTGAAAACATAACATTATATACTTAGAACAGCCACAACAAAGTCAACTAAGTGAATGTTGTAATTTTTGTGGTCAATAAGGGCATAACACACTATGCTATAGTGTGAAAAAGTGGAACTGAGTTCCCAAAGAAAGAGTTTTTATAGTACACAAAGGTGCATATAACTACCTAGCACTGCAGCAAAATTAAATAAATATGTATGGATACATATAAATATGTATATAAGAGAGTTTTAAATAGAAAAATCAACCACTCTAAGAAATCATCTGTTCAATGACATAAAATACTGTTAATATTAGATACTATAAGATATGTCTAAGCATTTCTTTATCTTTTAAATATAAGGATGTGTATTTATGTAGGTTTCAAAGACGCAGTTCTTGACCAGTTAATCTATATATATATAAAACTCACAATTTCTCTGTTTGTTTGTTTACTTGCTTATTTGACCACCACGTTCAATGTGCAGGTCACACTTCCCTTACGTGAAGGTGTGCAAAACGACAATTTTTCGTTGATATACGCGTTTATCGTCTGCTAGCCGAACCAGAAATTTTATCATTACAATTTTTTTACAGACTTAACATTTTTTGGAAAGTTTGAGCTGACATTTAATTTAGAATATAGCATTAGAATAGATAGGCTTATTCAGTTATAGATCATTAGTTATACATCTACTAATACATCATATATTTAACCCCGTATACAAAAGAAAAGTATGCACAATTAGAATGTTGTGTGTGAAAAAGCAAACAGTAAACCTAGCCTATAAAATAAAATTATTACTGGGAACAACAAAGAGGAACATGCTTTCATCTCACGTATCCTATTAATTCCCACTTATCTCCCCTTCGAGTTCAAACGCCTGCAGTTCCCGGCCAAATTTTGGGATATCAATCAACAAAGCACAGGGACAATTAGTGGGACTTGAATTCAACAACTCTACGCTGGATGATCAAGAGTTGGGAGCAGTAAGGGTCTATTTATCCTTGCCAATGAAGGAAAAACAAAAACATCGTTCATAAGGGAGCCCCGATTTAAAACAGGTTCATAGTATATTTTCAAAAATCAAACCTAATATTTATTTACCTATCCAAATATGGAACGAAGAAACAGAGAGAGTAGGGTTGTCGTTTTTTCTAAAACCCTGGCAACGCCGGATAACGCTGCTAGTCTAGAATAAATACTGTATTATGAAATTCTTACTAGTAGCTGAGGTAGCTAGTTATCCGTAAAGCTACAGTGCAGCAACATTTATTGTCAAAGAATCACTAACATACTTATTATTGGAATTGATATGTTCAGTCTTAGCAGCATGTTATACGACAATAAGCTAAATTGTCAGCTAGGAGATATCTAAGGTTCCGGCATATCCATTGTTAATATAAAACTGCTGATCACAGAGAGGAGTCAGCACTTACTACTACTACACATGCGGTTTCTTTTGAGTAATTAGCGGAATTGACTATCACAGTTATAACGCCCTAATACTAAAGTGAAGAACGCATTCATATTGTGTTTCGAATCTTGGACGGTCTAACCCTCTACATGTGTGGGTGTATATAATAGAAACACAACTCTGCACATTCAAGGTCAAACCAGAAAAGTTATGACAAACAGACAAAAACAACAACTAGGGAACAAACTAGATTGTGGTAAAAATTAAATTTAACTTATGAAAATATGTATCTGCAGCGTAGGATCTACATAGGAGTTGATGTGCACTGTCAACCAGATTTAACCTTTCTTCGCCTTAGATGTGAAAAATAAATCAAGGTACGTGTGGTTGCTCAAACATATAATGTCCCACATCGAAAACTACCAATTATCTTCTGCAATCAGTGGTACGAAAGCAGTTATCCTATTGAAACAGAATTACAAAATATTAATAAAAGCACTTCGTTGGCTGTTGTAGTTGCTTCAGCGCAAATGTATACAATGGTATTCAAGCATTGTAAGTCTGGTCACAACTTGACAAGTGTGTATGGGAAAGGGGGAGATTAGTAATCGTAACCCCTTAAGTTGAAATTTCATCCCCCTTAATAATCACATACATGCGTAAGAATAATAATAAAATCTAATATGTCTAGATTAAACATTACTACTGTTAAACATAAGAAAAGTAGCTATAAACTCCCCCAATAATGGTCTTAAGTATTCTATTCTGTATGTATTAGTCACAAAAAATAACCATGACACGTGATTATTGATAAGATTACACAATAGTTGTATAATTTTAGCAACAAAAAGAAGAAGCATAAGAACATCATCTTATACCTCTTTTCCTTTGATGATAGTGTAATACAAGACTGGAAACAAAACGCGTATCACACATAAAAGACGGACAAACAAAAGGTATAAACTATATCTGTCAGCCTTTTCTGTACATCAACATTTCAAAAAGTAAGAGTCACCCGGAAGGGGCAGAATATAAATAAAAATAAATAGAATTGATGAGATTATTGGAAACAAGCACTTTTTTTACCTAGAGAGTTAGTTTTCTGCTTAAAGAAACCATGACAGAAAATGCGTGCTATATCTTGATTTACAGTGGATCCACAACGATTTTTATCAAGTCTTACATTATCCCTATATCTCCAACTATCCTCACAGTAAAACTAGATACTGGAATGATATGGACTCTAAACAGTAAGTTTCCAGCCAAATAAACACAGTAAAAGCATATTTTAATTTTGCTATTGGTAGTTTATCTGTATAACATAATGGCTTGGTACTATTTATAGAAAACAAGTGTTTATTAGAAAAGTATTTATGAAGAACTATGTCAAAGTATAGAGATTGCCTTCAACAGGCTTCGTTACACGTTACACGAGTATATTTTATCTTCAAGATAAAAGCAAAGTTCAGATAAGTTTTCAAGTAAATGCTAATTCCGAAATAGGTGATAGGTGAGTTATAGAGCAACGATACGCAACATCTTATCTTAACCCTAGAAGGCCAGCGTCGTTTAACTTGTACGGAGTCATAGTGATCCAACGCTGGAGTTCTAGGGTTAAGTTATTTTTGATTAAAAGATTTTCTAACCACAAGATAAACAGGTAGTTGATTTAAAAGTAACTATACAACGAAAAATACAAACAAGATGAAAAATAAACATAAACTACACAATGTTTGTTACACCACTAAAACTGGAAAGCAGAAAAATTCTGTCAGTGGAATGTAATTAAGTGTTCAAAAGACGAACATCCCTCATTTTACCTGAGGAAAATATGAAAAACATTAAATACTTCATGACCTAATTATTTAACGTAATATAACTCATAATCAATAATTTAGGACAAACAAATAAGGCATATTACAGGGGGTTACTCAGAACTAATCTGACAATACCTTAAACGTCTATTGTTTCTATACAAGAAAGATACAAAGTGACATCAGAATTTTTAAACAGTCAGATGCGACTGATAGTGTAATACCAATATTGTATTTGAAGAAGGAAGTTTCAACCAAATTATTTTTAAACTGAATTAAAATAAGTTACTTTACAGAGAAGTTTCATTCTTTATCAGCAATTGGCTCTATCTGGGTATTACATTTTTCAATATTGGAAGTGAAAAGTGTATAATGGCTGTTAACAGTTCTAGAAAAAAGTGTTTTATTACAGCAGGTTATGGACTCTGGTAGTTTAATTGGTTTGAATTTTGCGCAAATATAGACGAATGCTATCTGTGCTAGACGTCCCTACTTTAGCAGTGATAGACTAGATTGAAGTCAACACCATCCACCAACAAATTTTAGGCTACCCTTTTAGTAGCGAATAGTGGGATTGACCATCACATTATGACGCCTTCACGGCTGAAATGACGAGAATGTTTGGTGACGGGGATTCGAATCCGCAACCCTCAGATTGCGAGTCGATCGCGTTAACCACCAGGCTATCTGGCAGTTTGATCTTATACCTTTTTTAGATATTAGAGATCAGTGGATTGTGTTTCAGTTGGGATATCATGGCACATTAAATTAAAAGTAGCATCATGTTATAATATTCCAGGTAAAGAGGATTAGTGATGCATGGCTTACGATTTTTTATTTATTTTTAGAACATATCATCAGTGAAGAAGGAATGACTAAAGATCCAACAGTGTTTTAAGCTGGTACAGAAATGGTCATTATACAAAAATGTACGTAAAGAAATATTATGTCTCTATCTTCCAGTATTATCGTTAAGTGGAAATAATTTTTTTAAATATAGCTTAAAGTGAAGGAAAACAACACAATTTTTTTGGGGAACAGAAGTGCGGCTGCAGGAAGGGGCAAGACGTTTCACCCTTACGTTTCATAAACAACTGCACGTATTATGATGTAAACTTAACATTGTAGTTAAACTAAATATTTCTAGTAATTTTTATTAAAACTGTAAATTTGTGTTTACGTTTAAGCACACAGAACACATATTTTTTAGTCTGTCAACTTACACTGTAAAAGCTGATCTCCTACATACATTTTTTGTCCCCTTGAAAATATTTCTGTGGTCCCCCATGCATACACAGTTCTTACCGGTAATACCAGAATTAGCTTATCTGACATTTCGAAAATAAAAAACAGGACAATAGGCCATTCATTTATAAAGACGGAATGATACAATTGTATAAATACAGAAAGTTAAACAACCTACTCGTATATATATATATATATATATTTCAGATACAGGGCAGTAGGAAACACGAATAGCAGCATATGAAGACAAGGGTAAAGTGTCTTTTCTAAAAACAAAGAGTGTAACACCCTTTCAGACAACTAACTCAAGTAGTCATGCGCGAAAAGTAAAATAAAAAGCACTTATTTTCAATTTTGATAAGATACGGTGAATTTTAAGAAAACTGAAGAAGAAATGGTTTTTCATTCGTTAAGTGGAGATTTCAATACAATTTATTTATCCGCTTAACAAATCTTTTCTTTCATCTTTATGAATAATTAGTTAAACTTGTTTTATGAATTAAAGCAAAGTGACCGATATTAGAAGCATTTGAACTTACGGCATATATATATATATATATATATTCTCAGATAAACGTTCCTCTAAACATATACAGTAACTATACTGATACTGCTAAAAATATTGCCCCTTTCCTACTCCTTCACTCAGTTCTTGTGTATATACCTTAATAGAAGATTATTTTATGGATTATTCACCGTAACCTCGTTTTATGCCTTAAACAAGATAGAGACCACAAAAAAGTTTTCATTTTCACTTCACTTATTAGCTAAACTGAAAAATAACAAAACTGTAAAATGGTGCATTCAAAGAAAGCTTCATGAAAAATAGTGAAGCGAAAATTATTTAGAACAAAATAAATGTAGTTAAAATATGTGTATATAGTCATTCAATCAAATTTAATCATTGCTTTAAAAATACTACAACTATGAACATGTATAGTATTTTAATTTGATTAAAAACAACAATTCTGTTATTTTTCAGTTTAGCTAATATGCTTGTGTTTGTTGGATATATCTTAAAATCTGCTCTTGTTTTTTACCCTTGATGCTGTGGTTAGATGAGTCGCTCTGAAAACAAAATGATTTGTTTGGCAGTTCGCTAGTTCATGTGAACGACAGTAAAGTGAATTCAAATAAAATTATAAAAGGAAATACATAAATAAATAGATAAAGTTAGGATAAAATTAATAAGGCCGCGTCCTTAATTCGTACTGAAAATCTAACTTATAAATGACTTGAATAAAGTTGATAATAATCGCAATTCACTTTCTTAATGTAGTTCATACAGTAACAGTCATTGCTCACGCAAATTAATGATGATATGTAGCGTCTAAATTACTACTATGTCTACCATTTTCAAGCCAGCCTGGTGAGCTCTGGTGTTAGACGAAAGGCGTCATAGGCACTAGATAGGGCAGATGTAGTGTGATTGGCATATTATAACATATTTTCTTTGATTTTACTCAGAAATGTTTAGAAATGTTAAACTCGCTTTAACATCGCGGATTTGATGGAAATCTTCCTAAACTGATTGATAGTAAGAATAATTTAATAAGAACAAGAAGTGTGACGAAACTTGGAACTGACAGACAGCATTTAAGGGGGAAAATGACAACTCTTTTCAAAAGTGAGATAAAAAGAGAAGAACAATTATTACATGGATAGGAACAAGAAAATATAATCTGCATTTCTGATAATAGGTGATTGGAAATAAGACAATAGTTGAACTTATTGGTTAGCTCCAGACGTGTATAATGCGAATATATATAAGAAGAACTCGACATCGTAAGATTATATACAGTTGAAACAGTATTAAACTGTATTAAAAACAATGAGAAATAAGTCCAGTAGAATTTCAAAATTTAAGAAAAAAGAAACGAGAACCATTACGAGAAATTAATGAATTGTAAGTCTAAAATTGTACTTTTTGCTTATGTGAAACTTTGATGATAATATTAAAGGGGAAATATTAACCATTATGTCTCATTTTATTTTAGAAGGTTTGTTTGTTTTTAATTATGCACAAAGCTACAAAAGGGCTATCTGTGCTCTGCCCACCACGGGTATCGAAACCCGGTTTCTAGCATTGTAAGTCCGCAGACATACCGCTGTGCCACTGGGGGCTATTTTAGAAGGAAGAAGATGTTTGTACAGTACAATACTTTTTGTAATTCATATTTTACCTTAATTAGTTGTTGGTTATTAATGTTTGAAAAAAAGTAAAGAAATATATGTTTTATTAATGTAAGTACTGTTATAAATTAATAGGAACAGACATATACTGATCAAAAAGTGATAAATGAACGTACTACCAACAGTTATCATCGAATGTTTACACACCAATCCACATACACAATTACTTGGTACGTAATCAGTTAAACCTATAATTATTTAGGAATAATAAAAAAAAGCATATTGATTTTGATTTGTTTTTGTGAAATACGGGAAGCTAATTTTAAGATTTTGTTCCTAAATATAATTCTGTATGCTGTAGCATTATCTTCATTACCGTCAATTTGTCTAGCTTTTGATCTCGATTGTCTATTGTCATGAGAATTTGGTGAGATATTTGAAATTATGTTAAGATGTAAAAACATTGGTTTTGATTTTGTTGTTGATTGTGAATTTAATGAAAAATATAAAGTTACAAATCAACAGGCATGTGCCATAGTGTAATCATTGATAGCCCCCAAAAAGAGGATCTTTTCTGACACCTGGAATGAGCTAGTAATTCCATTGTATGACTGTAAACGCTCCGTGTATTTTATAATGGTGGCAGAAATAGTTGAACTGTAAATATTAGCTCAAGAGTAATATAGATACTGAAGTACACCTGAGAAACAATAAATTTATTCTGTATTATTCCTCTGATCAGATAATCAGCATGGTTAACAAGGATAAAAACAGAATGGCTGTAGACAATAATTTGAGTATCGTTTTAAGTTAAAGTTAAGTTAATGATTTTCTTGAGTTACAGTTCTGACCTTTCGACAGAATGTAAAGGCTGGCCTTTGTAGAAAAATAACATTTTCCGTAATAACGGTGTGAATAATAATTGAGATATTAAACAAGAAATTAAATTAAACAATGTCATCACACGAACATATTCGATGAAGGAAGAGGTTTAGTGTATCAGCGCATCATCTCCAATATTCTCTCCTAAAGGTTCATTTTGGAGGGGGAAGAGAAGGGAAAAACTTGAGAAGTCAACAAGGCGTATGAACCTGGTTGTATAAGGTTTCTTATCTAGGGACCGTGAATCCTGCTTAAATAATCCAAGAGAATAAAAAGGCTATGATATAAACAAATACTAATTCTTGATATAAAAGTAACATATTCAAATTAAGTAGAAATCCATACACTATTAAACAATTCGTCCTTTCCAATTACCCCAGGTGGTTCAATATAAGGTCTCACAGCTTACAACTTTAAAATTTGGGTTTCGATACCCGCAGAACTTGTAGTAAAAAAATCAGATGCTTTCATTATCATTAAGTAAACTGGACATTTATCGAATTATCCAAAAGAAACTATTTAACAACAAAAACCGTTACAACATTATTAAAATCAACTACTAATATGATGGCCCGGCATGGCCAGGTGGATAAGGCGCTCGACTCACAATCTGAGGGTCGCGGGTTCGAATCCGCATCCCACCAAACATGCTCGCCCTTTCAGCCGTGGGGGCGTTATAATGTGACGGTCAATCCCACTATTCGTTGGTAAAAGAGTAGCCCAAGTGTTGGCGGTGGGGGGTTATGTCTGGCTGCCTTCCCTTTTGTTTTAC
>NW_013666947.1:222721-232767 GCF_000517525.1 Limulus polyphemus
AACAAATCGTCAGTAAAAAAAGAAACCAAGAGTTGGCGGTGGGTGGTGATGACTAGCTGCCTTCCCTCTAGTCTTACACTGCTAAATTAGGGACGGCTAGCGCAGATAGCCCTCGTGTAGCTTTGCGCGAAATTCCAAAAACAAACAAACAAAACTAATATGATATTTTTCTATGTACGCTATTTTACCTTATTTTTTGTTTGCTTTGTAGTCAGCATCAAATAAACATTTACGGTGTCATAGTCTCTGTACATACTATAATGATAAAATACTTATAATTAGTATTTATATGACTATAAAGTGTCACAAAAGTCGGGTATTGCTTTATTATAGCTGTTTCGTTCTTAAATCTATAAACTAAAATATTGCCACAGAGAAAATTAAAGTGACATTACTTTAAGCATGGTCTACGTAATACAGAACTATTAAATTCCCTGTTGTTGTTTTTATAATGATCTGTCTTTAAAATGTTTCACATAAAGTCAAATACTTCATAGGAATTATCAACAGATCCATTGACAGTAAGAGTATGTTGTAAACAGCAAAATAACAGTAAAATGTTGAACCTTTAATAATAAGAAATAAAATATATTTTTACATAATCAACACTTTGAAAAAGACATAAAACGTATCCTCTAATGAAATCAACATATCCAAAAGAAACAAAAGTTCCATTGATGATATCAGTACTCTTACAAAGACCCGGAAAATATTAGAAGTGTTAACTTATTTTTGAAGAAATAATAAAAAAGTTTAGTTCCAATATACAGAGATGGGTTACGTTATAGGCTACACGTTGTCCTGTGGCCTGTAACTTATTCTTCTACAGTGCCATGCATGCATGCAGGCGTTGACGAACATGGATTTCCATTTTTCTCTGTCACTGATGTTCTTCAACAATTCTGGGTTGTTATTCACGGTTTTTAAGCGTTTTGTTAGTCTATCAAGCATATTTATGCTTCGTCTTCTTTGGCTTTCCTTTTCTTCTCTATGTGCTCCATCATTCCTTACCTCATCACATGGCCTATTAATTCAGCTTGTCTCTCTCTTTTCTTTCTGGTGATGTTGTGTGTTGTATTGGCTTGCACCAATACTTGTTCATTACTTTTCTTCTCAATCCATACTATTCTCAGCATTCTCCTTAAAAATCACTTATTGACTGCTTCAAGTTATCTCTCAATTTCTCTTTTTATTGTCCATGTTTCGCATCCGTACCTAAGTATGGGCTCGATGTAGCATTGTAAGATATTTTTCTTACTTCTGTTGATATGTTTTTGTTGTTTCTCAGTACAGCTTTCATATTTAGAAAAGTGTTCTTAGCAAACATTCTTCTCTTTTTAACCTCTTCTATGCACTTACCATCTGAAGTTATCAATGAACAAAAATAGTTGAAAAGATGAACTTGTTTGATTTTTGTCCCATTAATTGTAATGCTACATTTTGGGATATTACTTTTCTTGGAGGCTACTTTACATTCTGATTTCACCTGTTCCCAACAATCTCTGCTTATAATGTTGCCTGTCTCCCGCTACATGGACGTGGAGGTTGTATTTTTTAGGAAGCCTGTGACTACATATAGGATAAACGTATTGATCCTATGGTTACAAATCAAACGCAGAAGGTGTTTAAATCGATCCTTTGTCGGAGTATTATATACAAGATTTTCATGATTATAAAAGCAAGGCGTGATTATAGAAATTACCTTCTGCTGTGAAAATTGCGCTAAGAGCAACAGGCCATAACTAGTAATGGGGAAGGGTTGCAAGATTGAAACACACATCCTCAATATCATTGCTATAGATCGTAAAACCGGAATAATTTTAAATTAGATAATTTTTCTGATAACTTGTTTGCTTGTTGCTAAGCCAAAGATGCATAATAAGCTACCTGTGTTGTACCTACTACAAGGATCAAACTCTCTATTTTAGCATTATAAGTCCTCAAGTTCAATGCTAAGCCACTGGAGGGGAGGAGGTCATTTTTAAACCCAAATGTATCTCTTATGTCTGTTTAACGTAAGGTCTTCTTTGAAACAATAAAGTCAAAAATGAGTGTGTTATTCTCACCTTATTGGACAGGAATATATGTTCCAATGTGTGCATTTGTTGCAATCTTTTGGGATATTGCAATGGTCGTAACAAAAGATGTCATCTCTAAGCTATCTAGTACTATACTATTTCTGACTTTAAGAAATATCGGTAGAAAACCATATTTTTATATGTAGCTTTCAAATGTGGGAATACTTCCAGTTTATTGCTTTATGATACATTCATAATAAAGGAAAATTGAAGAGCTGAATATATAGAAGCATATAGTTTCCTATAAAAGAAATAGCCTTTCGTAAAGCTGATGAAGAAACTCCGGAAGTTATTTTTAAAGAAAAGATGTAGCTATTCATGTTACAACAAGAATATAAGGATAATACAGCTAAACATAGATCATCCGTACATGACTTTCAATGTTATAATTTAACGTTACACTGTAAAATGCACAATAACAAAATGGTTACGAGGTCTTTCAATTAGACCAACCTCGTAGCAAGAGTCTGTAATAATCAAGACATGATTTGACTCAACTTGGTTTTCCTTGTACGTAAGTCCTTGGCTCTTAGTTACACTACATTGATGCCTACAGTGACATGACCATAATATTATGATAAACAAATTGCATACTAACAGTCAGGAATATATAACTTCCAAGTGAAGTAATATTAAAGTCAAGTATGTATTTTACAATGCAACATTAAATTTTAATACTAAAGGCATGCAGAGATAATCTATCTATACCTGTATTATCCCTATATTCTTGTTTGCATTCTTTTTAGCACTGCCATCCGTACATCATTTTACATTTACAAAATGTTTTTATTACTTGTTTATTCTAATAGAATTTAATACCATGTATACTGATTTATTTTATTTTTTACTCCTTCACTTTATACATAATATAAGGGTTAGCTCCCTAAGGATACCGATTGTATAGTGTACAAAACATTGAGTATTCTACATGTATATAGTAATCTAATGTTCATCTATTATTGGCTGGTAATTCCTGTTTCACCCTTTACTTAAGCTTTTTAATTGAACATCAAATTTCCGTCAGAAAGCTGACTTCAAAGGGTAAGGATAATATCGGTTACGGGTCAGGCTTTCTTAAGTGTCCAATTTGATATCGCCTGTGTTCTGGGGCATATTTCTCTAAGTACGTACTTTACACAAATATACAATAATTTCTAAAATGTTAAATGGACAGAGCTTTCCAAACATATAAAATGTGTTGAGTTTGTTTTAAGTTTTTCCAGCACACCAAGGAAATAAACAATAGTGAGGTGTTAAAAGTAGCATGTCGCCAGCAGAAAAAAAAATTCATTTCAAAGCAATAACACAAAACAAAAATATTATAAGTATGACTCAAGCCTTTATTGTGATTAATTACTAATCATTTATGTTTTGAAAATTTGTTATCAGCTGATTGTTCCATTACTTTTTCACATATAAAAATATCCAAAATAACATGTCGCCGTAATCATGTGTTCACCTTTACGGTTGTTTATTTTCAAGACAATTATTGCAAATGTTTGAGTAAATTAAAACATAAGAGTCTAAAATCAATCCGAGAAGTATAAAATTTGATTTGATCATACCCCAAACACCGTGTATCAAGAGATGTTTTCTATTTGTCCATTTGGAGCCTGTAATAAAACTAGTTTTTTAAAACACGTGATCTCCTTTACGTGATCTCCTTACGTCTAGTTTAGAGGCTCAAATTATGTAATTTTGTTATAGCGTTACACACAACAGCCAAGACATTTGTTATTATCAATAACTGACAGTGTAAGAGTAAATTGCATTCTTCAATTAAAATCACTGAACATCTTTACGTGTTTACATGTTCTCCTTTACTTCAGTTTTGCTTCAGATTGGAATATATGTATATAGCGCCTAATGCTTTTCCAGCCACATTTAGTTTCCACCATGTGCAGATGATTAGCGTAGAGTGGATTTGAAATGTATTAGTCACAAATCAACTCATTTTCCTCCAAGAAAAGTCCTTGAAAGTGATATTACATAACAGGTATGTATTTCTTTAACTGTATAACTAACATTGAAATGGTGGGAGTGGTGGGATTTTTAGGTTTAAATGACTGATAAATTACAAATCTGTGAGCGATAATTAGAAGTCAGTTTATAAAAACAGATATTTGGGGACATGGTAATATGCATGTAAATGAGTTCGCAGAATGGGTATAGGAGATCACCATTTTAATTCAACTCCTTATATATATATATGCTTTGCACTTCTTAGTATAGTGCCATATTATAATAAAAGCTTACGTCTATGACTGTGCAGGTAGTCTAATACAAAATAACTATTCTTATTAGCCTGCTATAGCTGGATTTACTGTAAAAATGTATATATATGCTTTGCACTTCTTAGTATAGTGCCATATTATAATAAAAGCTTACGTCTATGACTGTGCAGGTAGTCTAATACAAAATAACTATTCTTATTAGCCTGCTATAGCTGGATTTACTGTAAAAATGTAAAGGAGATCGCATTGATTTCTATACCTGTCTTTGCTAGTATACAGAGGTTGTATGCATTCCCGTGATTTGTTTTATATTTGTATTTTTAGAATGGTAAACAAAGTCGGCAGCTGTCATATTATCACAGAAAAAAGGCAGCAGAAAGAAAACCTTCTTACAATTTGTTTGCTTTTTGCCTTTTTATTCTAGGTACAATATAATCTGGCAAAGAAGAACACACGTGAAAAACAGTGGTAATCTTCATCAAGGTGGAAAATATGACAGAATGTAGCCTGAGTGCTAGAGTTTTGGCACAAAGTTTTTCGGTAGTTATATTTTTATGAAATGTATAAATCATACGTATAGGATAAGATTTTTTTCAACATTTTCCACTTGAAAATGGACACTTAAAAAAGCTGGCTCTTACACTAGAATTATAGTTATTATTTTTTAAAAACTACTAGTTATTACAACTAAGCGATGACATCATGCACTACCCAGAAACACATAGAGTGGGTTTATATTTGAACTGACGTTAGTGATAAAGTAATTGTAGAGTTATCTCGACTGAAACAAGAAGAAGAAAGATGAATAATCTGTTGGGTTGGTCACTTTCTGGTTTGATATCTTAGCGATGGTTTCTTGCCTTGTTTTTGGACTTGTTGGGTAGAGAAACAAAACATATGAAAACGAGTGGCAAACGTTTAAAATAAAACTTTCTTTCATTGTTGAATTTTAAGCATGCATATTTGTATTTTGCTTATTGAATACCTTGGCCATCCCTACATTCAGAGTCTACGGACTCTATGATAAAGACAAAGTAAATTAACGTGACTAGTACAGAACAATAAATATATATATATATACTTTTCTGAAGGCGAAGCTAATTTAACGTCATAATTATGAATAGTTCTTTCTGTTAGATAATCTAAGTATATTCGTTTTCACGCAAAGAAGACGTTAATAATATGAATTGTTGTTTTATGAAATGATTTAGGCTCTACAGCAAAATTTCATATCTCACATTATGATAAGTACCCTTCTTTGTGGCATGAGTCAATAAACTAGCCTTCGTACCATCCATATTAAAAAGTTGAACTGTAACAGGATAATCATGAAAAGAAGAATGCATTTCTGTAAATAATAACTCATTATTCAAAACCTGTACCTGTGATAACTTAGGATACTTTTTGAACTTTTGTTTAACATAAAAAGTTATTTCAAAACAGAGAACCTTGATTACAAAACATGTTTTAAAACTCCAGTTCGTCAATTAAGAATCGTTTACTTCGATTTTTTTCTTATTTTTTTCATCTTCACATCCTCTTCTCTCACAGTATTATTCCATGAAGTTCTCATAGTTCTAGTTATTATAAAATTATTATTGTAAAATGAGTGGCCAGAAAGACACGTTCTACAAATATTAAAGAAGTATCAACACCTCTTATACTGCCAAATAATGAAATTAGATCTTTAATTTCTGGAGTTAGCACTAGAACCATTGTTCCACATAAGAATATTCGTAAAAATTGCATTTATTCTCACTGGTTCTTTTTTCCGGTAATAAATACAACACTTATTGAACTCAATCTATAGGAACTGGTTCAAAATGTAACCTCTTATGAAAGAAATTTACACAAAAAAATCCGCCCAACACTAAAATAACTACGATTTCAATACTTTGTTTTTGTATGCTTGTTTTACTGTAACGTATATAGATATATATCATCAATTCTTTTTTCATAAATCGGTTAAGTCAACCTCCCAACAGAGCGTCGTGTATGGTTAGTTATACGTCTAAAGAGGGAACGTAGGGCTTAATATATATTCGTAGCACAGAGCTGTAAAGCATGTGATTACCTAAAGTTTATGAATATCCATAGAAATAAGTGAAAATCTCTAAGCCTATATTAAAGACAAAAAGAGAATAGGAAAGATAAATATGCCAACTCTATACATATGTTTTTAGAGTAAATAAATCTATTTTTGTCTTTTAATTTAAAGGAAAAAAGTGAAGTTTTCAGTGTTCTCTATACCATCTGTCTTGAGTTCAGTGACTTGCTGCGGCATGGAGTTAGTGTTCTCTAAGTAGACCAAGTAAATGGTAACCTACATTTAGAACAGTACGGTTTTTCATGCAGACCAGTTGCTCTTCCTTGTACTTGGCACAACATCTACCTTTGTTATAAATATTTACGTAAAATTAAGAGAATCCACTTTTTGATACGTTCGATAATGCATATTTTATTTTGTCGAAACGATAAAATAAAAGTTAGCAAACGAAAGCGAAGTAGTAGTCGCGATCCTAAGTAGTGTTTGAGATTTTGGAACTTTGTTATATAAATAGCCTTGATGCACAAGCTGATCAGCTAGAACGGTAAGTGTGTATTATATGTTTTAAGTGATTTGTTACACATCGTTTTGCAAGAGGATATGTATATACTACACAATTAAATTGCATTGTGTAAAATTATTCAACAAATTGATTAGAAATGTTTAAAAACCACATAAAATACACTTTTTTGCTTGCCAATAAATGCTGTCTCTCCTGCTACATGCGGCTCATATATAATATAGAAGTATTTTGGTTTTACCGAAACAGTAGATGTATTTTAATAGGTGTTCGTACTAGAGACCGTTTTCTAGTTTTACTTTAACGCTATTTATGTTTCATAAGTTCATCAACTCTATATGTCTGTGCGTAGAGCTTCAAGCTATCAAACCATCAGTATACGAAAATCACAAATATATACATCCCAAACAAGACATCTTGCTATATATTTCATACGAATAAAATTTTGCTTAGCAACTAAATTATAACATTTGAATAATTATGTGGTAATTTTTTTAATATCGCCAATTTTTCTGAACTGCTTAAAGGTAATATTATGAACAGAAAATAAAATATATCTTATAAAATTATTACCATTACATTGGCAACAAATTAATATCAAATGTTCCAGTATTTCCTATGTTCATTATCACCTGCCATAAAAAAGTCAACTATTTCGTTTATTTGTAAAACACAATATCCGTTATATTTTTGATAGACAGTACATCTTTACATCTATATATTACTTGACATTGTACCAACTTATTCACCTCATACATTAACGTGTTTTTACTTTTATCAGCAGATATCGCACTTTCTTTTTCTTCAGAAGTCAATATTTTACATCGTTACTAGTTGACTTATAATGTTCATTCTAAATAAGTTTATTTAATACTTCCTTGTTTTTACTACTTGACCTTAGTTTTACCAGTTCGAACAGTCAGAAGTATACTTTGTATATCATCTCTTTTTGCCAATTTAATATCTGAAACATATTATCACAAGTTTATTTAGAATTTACTTATTTTGAAACGTTGGCTTTGTACATCATCACTTTTAGCAGTTTACTTTATACATGTTTAATTTTACAAGTTGGCTTTCAATACACTTTCTTTTACAAATAGACTTTGAACATGCTTACTTTTACAAAATGAGTTAGAACATAATTACTTTTACAAGACGACTTCGTACATTATAACGTTTGACTTTTGACACTTTTTTCATAAATTGGTTTTAAGTATGCTTCAGTTTATAAAGTTGACATACATACTGCATACTCATTTTTACTATTTGAGCATATGCCTGCTTCATTTTACAAGTTGTTTTTTACATTATTTTTCTTTGACTTAGAACATGTTTGTTTTCACAAGTTTGCTTTGTAGATCCTTATTTTTACCAGTTTACTTTGTACACGGTTACCATGTTGTTTCATATATCTTACCTTCTCAAAAGTTGACTTTATATATGTTTATTTTTATAAGTGAACTTTGTACATCGTATCTTTCAGCAGCTGAATTATGCTTTGCATTCTTATGTTTTACCAATTGACTCTCAAGATCCTATAGCATTATTTACCAGTTTATTCTGAACAAAGTTATTTGCAACAGTTGACTTTAAGTACGATTAGTTTAGGACCAATTGATTTTATACAATATTAATTTTAGTACCTTGTTTTATACATGTTTACTTATACAAGTTAACATTCTTACTTTTTACTGGTTAATTATGTATATGCTTATTTTTAGTAGTTAAATTTGTACATATTTATTTTGACAGTTTAATTTATTACATCTCTACTTTTACAAATAGACTGTAAAGAATTACTTTTATAAGTTACCCTTTTTCCTCTTGTAATGAATTGGTTGTTATGTATTTATTTTAATATGAACGTTGTTTAGTTTAAGTTTATATTTAAAAACATGCATAGCTTGTAGTGTTAGATAAGTATTGCGAAACTCACACTTATTCTCCAAAGTTGTAGAAGATTCTAGAGAATAAGAATCAACAATGTATATCTATATACGTAAACGTTTAAATATAGCTCAGTATTGTTATGTAATCTAAATTTTCTAGAAAACTTTCCTAAGCCTATAAATACAACAAACGAGATGCGCCAACGAGTGTCTATTGGTAGTTTGCTATAATCTTCAAAAGCTATAACTGTGATTTTTATAACGCTTATCAATCGGAAAACTTTAGATATTTGATCAGGAATATTTATAAATTTCGAACGTTAAAAATCGTTTAACTTCAGTGGATTATCATCGGGCATCAGTATTTTTACGAAAACACATAAATTCATCGTGGAGAGCTCAGCGTGTGTGGCAAAGGACAAAGTTAGCTAGCTTCCCAGCGAATCGTATCTACATCAACTCGTAATTAACTCGCTCATAGTAAACTCTCGATAAGATATCGAAGAAGTTTCAGACTAGAAAGAAAACTTTTGTTTATAAATCATTGTTTGTAGACAAGTAACCAGATAAAAGTAAAAAGCGTTACGTATTAGAATTTCGAATAGCCTGAAATTGAGTTAATTGATAAATTTAAATTTAGTAGTTAAATTGTACTTTGAATTTAGTAGTTAAGTAAAAGCCGATATATTGTCAGTTTATGATATTTGCCAACAAGATTGATACACACAAAAATGTTTCTTTTTTAACACAAATATATATTTTTATATCCACAAAACAATACAATTTACAATAATAGTTATCACAAATTTATGAAGAAGCTTTTTTTTATAATTTTCAAGTTTTGAGATAAAGTTTATGTTCAAGTTATTACATAGAAATATATAATTGCTGTTAAACATACATTGTTTTAAGTTTAAACATTCCTCGTCAGCTGACGGGTAATTCAGCTTGTATTTATATATACAAGTAAATTTCAAGACTTATAACATATAGTTTATTTATACTGTTATGACAGCAGAAGTCAAGTGACGCTAGTAACACGTCATGAGATTCTAGAAAGATCATGTTCGTTCATGAAGGCTCGAGTGTTCTCCAGACACCCTCTATTTCGTATATATAAGACTGGCGAGATGTGACGGCATATATATAGATAGATAGATAATTGCAGACAGACAGAGACGACAATTTAGTCAAGCGCTGTAGTAACTAAAGCGCGTGAATCGTTCGTTGTGAATTATAGCGTGTGTTTAAGTTAAAGTGACTGTGGAAATTAAG
>NW_013666947.1:232836-238083 GCF_000517525.1 Limulus polyphemus
AAGAAATGAATTGTATCGCTGAAGTTTTTTTTATTTTATTTTGGAAAGAATTTCTTCGGAAAATTAACCAACGACCAGAGACGTAACAATACCATAGTTAAATTTACCTGGGATTACCAGCTGTTTTTATTTAGATTGGTTTTGATTTTTTAAACAGTTTTATTTATTAATTTTTGTCTAGCAATACCAGTACTTTGCTCACCAGCGTTCCTTTTTTTTATGAATATTATTTCTCTTATGCTTTAAACATTTGAAGCATTCATCATCTTAGTGAAAGCTAGAGGGCATAATTTTTTTCTTTGCTCTTTTTTATGTTGTTCTTATTGGATTGTAGCTATGTAAGTTGGTATATTGTATGCATTATGCGGTAAATTATTGTTTGCTTATTATAAATTCTTTTCAGACTTCAAGGTGTAACTTAAGACTAAAAATAAAAGTCGCAGTAAAATGTAGATCATCCCTACAGTGTAATAAAAAAAATGTTATTTGCTACTTTCACATTGAAATAATCATTTAGATTCGTAATGTGTACAGTGACTGTGGCATTATTATCATTGTTATTGTTTGTTAAGCACAAAGCTACATAATGGACTGTCTGTGTTGTGCCCATCACGGGTATCAAAACCCGCTTTTTAGTGTTATAAGTCTTCAGACCTCATTACAAAAAAATTTGCTTCTTGATCAACTATTGAAAGTTAAAGCGTGTAAAAGTAAATTTAAAACTTAGCTTCATGGTAATCTGAGATGAAAATGAAGAATATATGCCTAAGAATGTTAACACTTGAATAAAACTTGTTCGTGATTATAAAAATATATAAAGTAAAAAATAATGTTGTAGCAGTTTCCATTCTTGGCGAATTCTTTTGTATTATTCGGTAAAAGTATAATGCAAAGTCTGGTCAACTTAATGATAATTAAAGCATTTTATTTGATGAATTGCACATTTTAGAGTTACGTTGATAAATGTTCACCGACAGGCGTAAGTTTAAATTAGACGGGCGCTGACATAGCAGTTGCGTTATTTGCTAATTACGTCGCATCTCTTGTACTTCGTCAAAACACAAACTAAATATTCACAAAACTCAACTAATGGTAAAACGACTAAGAAACTCGTTAATTTAAGAACAGACTCGCTATTAATCATTGTTCAACTTCGCCATTTTTAATCTGTTGAAATCGTTTCGAACAATAATACAAATGTCTAAATGAAAAAAAGAAAAAAAAACATGATCTACTATAAAATTATATTTTTAGTTCGAGAGTAGCTGAACAAAGAAAATATAATAGACCAATCTTCTTTACTTCTCTGTTACAGACCATGCGTGAGAAAACATGCGTACTATGATGCCAGAAAAATGTTACTTTAAGTAAGCCATTATTTTTTCAGTCATTGAGCATTTACTGTATAATAAATTTTACTTATTCCTTTAGTGTTGTTCAAAATAACATATATTTAATTCAAAGTAATCATTTTAGATTTTTTTTTCCTTTTTTTGAGCCTAGTGGCAAACAAGAAAACTATGGTCGATAAGCATCGAGCCAGCCTTGACGTCAATCAGAATCCGTGTAGAGTCAGCCATTACGAGGCAGTACGCATGCTTGAGAGTACGCTACAGATCAATGTCTGAGTTTCAATAATGGGCGTTCCACAAAGTAAAATTTTCGGCCTACTGATCTTGTACGTCACGTCCGAATATTATTTAGCTGAACAAATACAGTTCATCCAAAGCATACATTTTAACAGAGAAAAGTCGGTATTTACCAGCTTTCAACTACCGCGAATAGTCGAAACATTTTGTCGAGGAAACTATTTGTTAACAAACTATGGACTGCTGTGTTTTAGATTTAAAAAAAAAGACTGATGATCATTAATGTAGAATGACGATAATTGGCTTGAAGCAACTTTTTTCTACACCCAACGTATTTTGTAAATAACTTGCATTTTTAAAATAGCCATTACGTTTTTCATTGAAGTTGTACCAGATCTATAGCGTAATATTTATTGTTCAGATAATGAAGCTTGACTGTGTGGATAGAGTAACATCGAAGATATTTATGAAACTAGGCCACAGAATCGGTCGTTCTCCTGGGTATTTTATCATTGTTCCGCTTCTAGTGGCAGCATTATTTAGCACCGGTATTCAGCGGATCAACTACCAGGATAACCCTGAGTACTTGTTCAGCCCGAGGGATGGACGATCCAGGAGTGAGAGAAAGACAGTGGAGAAGTATTTTCACGTAAGAACATCAGAAAACTTTGACCTTGGCCGACTAACGAGACCTAGTCGTTTAGGTCGTTTAATCGTGGTTGCAAAGGATGGTGGTTCAATTTTAACAAAGGCAGTTTTTAAGGAACTTGCCCATCTTGATGACATCATACAAAATTTGAACATTACTTGGGAAGAGGAGACTTACACTTATAAGGATATGTGTGCAAAAGTTGAGAGAAATAGTTGTTTTGAAAATGATATCTTAGACTTTAAGGAAAAAATTAAAGACATAGAAGAAGGACGACAGTTACTACAGTACCCAGTAATGATCAACAAGGTCACTCAGAAGCGATATAACATGGCAGCTTTTCTTGGTGGAGTCCAAACGGACGAACTGGGCTTTGTTGAACAAGCTTTCGCTTTTAACCTTTTTTATCCTCTTGACACTGATATTAAGAATGGACAAGCAAGATCAAAACTCTGGGAACAAATTTTTTTGCAAACGCTAGAGGACCTTCAACTGGAAGAGATTACCTTTGGTTACTTTGTATCAGATACTCTTGAGAGTGAGCTCGAAAAGAATACTCAAAGTGTTAAACCATATTTTATTGTTACTTTCGTAATCATGATTGTATTCTCCATCTTGGCTTGTGTAACGTTCGATTCGGTACGGAGTAAACCGTGGTTAGGTGTATTAGGTTGTTTCTCAACGTGTATGTCTTTGTCAGCGGCGTTTGGCTTGGTCATTTATTGTGGACTGGACTTTATCGGAATCAATTTAGCAGCACCTTTTCTCATGTTAGGTAAGTATCTTCATAAAGTTATAAAATGTTATTAAATTTTTAGATATAGAGGTTATTTTAATGTACTTCGTTTCGCTTACTAAAGCCAATGAAAGACAAAATAGTGTTTATCAATTTTAATGAGAGAATAATGCTTTAAAGAACGCATTTCTAAACTGCCATTTCAAGTTAAATTCTAGTTTAGGGTATAATGCATTGATAGCAAACTGAAATGGGCTATTATGTTTCATAGAAATTTCATCCCATATCATGCTTTGTAAATCAGAAACATAGTTTTTCCTTACCACTTACATAACAATAGCACCGAAATTCAACTTTTAGTATTGTTTCCCCTGTGTATTATGACACTTGAGTTATAAAGCCAGATATTAACATTTTAT
Source organism: Limulus polyphemus (assembly GCF_000517525.1). Classification (NCBI taxonomy): domain Eukaryota; kingdom Metazoa; phylum Arthropoda; class Merostomata; order Xiphosura; family Limulidae; genus Limulus; species Limulus polyphemus. Next base: position 236,230 of record NW_013666947.1, read on the forward strand.
GATCAAATATTGAAGTAGAAGTAGTATGTTTTCAAGCTTACCATCTAATTTCAAAGTATTTTACTTCTAAGTATAAATCTTTGACATTTAAACTGTCCTAAACTTATACTTCTCACAAGAATTACGGTTTAATAGCAGAGGCTCACATTCAACACTGCAATTAGCGCGATTCCTCACTGAATGTGATGCAATTATGTAAAACAATACAGCTTTATATTGTTTTATAGACCTCAAGACATCCAGATGAAGCAATATAAAACTACTTAAAGCTTCTAATGATTTGAAAAGTACAAATTTATAATTTTTGAGGTTAATATGAAGACAAATTGATGAAGAAGTTTGCAAACACCAGTGGTCCAAGGGCTCCCTTCAGGAAGTACATGGAAAGGAAAGGGCAGCATAATGTACAGATCCCATTGTGGTCCACCGAGATAGAACTAAATCAGTTGAATACGAATATAAAAGTTTGAGAACCATTAGTGTAGATTCATTAGAACTATATTAATTGTATTTAATATCTGTGATACAAAAATTGTCTAAGGGGTTTCTCAAGTATGATATACAACATTGAAATAATATTACAAATATTTATATTTTAGAGAAACAAAAATATAAACAAATGTATCTTTCTTATGCACTCATGTTTCAACAAAACATGCAAGAATTCAGATATGCATCTATCAGTACGGCAGTAAAATATATAAGCAAAGCAAGTAATTACTTTGACGTTTGTAGCTTTTGTACGCTTGATGTTGTTGGAACGAGATATTACTAAGTAAATTTAGTTAGATACAATAACTTAAGTAAAAACAAATAAATTAAATTACTATCTCTCTGTGGGTACCATGCCCACCTAGGGCATTGGTGAGCATGTTCTTCCACTGACCTCTGTCTCCCATTGCTCTTATCATTTCTATAGTGGTAATTCTTAGTCATGTTTCAATTGTCAATTTGTTGTTAGTGAATATAGTCTTCATCTTTAAAAATGCTTCTTTTGCAATTCCTATTCGCCTTTTGATTTCGTGATCACATTTTTCCGTCTGATGATATTCAGCTTCCAAGACATTTAAGTTTATTTATCTGCTTGATTGTTTCATTCCCAATGGTTAATCAACATTCTGGTATTTCCTTCTTCTTAGTGATCACTATACATTCAGTCTTCTTGCATTTGATGGCTAGTCCTTTTCTCATACTTTCCATTACAACTTTATTAAAGATTTTCTGTAGATCTTCTTTCGTACCAGCAATAAGCACAGTATCATCTGCATATCTTACATTGTTTACATTTTTCCCACCAACCATGACCCCATGCAGGTCTTGTATCTCACGGAGTATGATTTCATTATATTGGTTGAATAGATCTAGTGAGAAAACACATTCCTGTCTAACTCCTCGTTGTATCTCGATATATTCACTTACTTGATTTTATATTCTCACAGCTGCTGTTTGTTCCCAAAATAAGGTTTCTGATTATTCGGAGGTCTTTCCCATCTATGTCTAAATTTTGTGACATTTCAAAAAGTTGTCATGTTGTACCTTACCAAAAGCTTTTGCATAATCAATAAAGAAGACAAACAGGTCAAATTAAATTGCTATACTTGTGTTATAATACTAATTAAAACACATTTTGAGCTGCTTTTCATAAGTATGCGAAAAAATATTTCAAACTGGAGTTCTAATACACTGAGAGCTGTTTTTCGGGCATTTTGTCAGGACCAGCGCTTTCCGACAATGAAAAGATTATGAATATTAATACCAGCGCCACAAAAGCTTCAAGCTATGGGCGTGAACAGGGAACGATTTTTGATACAGACCTAGACAAACCCACCTAATATTAATTTCCATCTCAGCCCA
>NW_013666947.1:238767-240401 GCF_000517525.1 Limulus polyphemus
ATTCTATATAATATATAATTCTTTTAATGTGTGAACTACTGGTAATTTAACAACCTTATTAGTCCTAATGTTTTTACCATTTTATTGTCAAACATGATCAGTACTTCACAAATATAAAAATATAACTTTTGCTGTAAATTGTCACTGTTGAGTCATTTTAACACATTAAACTGTCATTAATTACACATGTATCCACCTACACGTTAACAAATTATATTATCTAAGAAACTATAAGTATATTTACGAGCCTATACCTGATGCTTTGCAGTGCTTTTTTCGTGAAAAATGTGAATATTTGGAAATAATTATGCATTAAAAGTTTTACTAGTATAGAACCTATAAAATACAAATATAGATGTAACGTATTGTTATAATCCGTGCGCTATATCATTAAGCAATTACATCTAAAATATAGGCTTAATACTAGTAGATCTAGTAAACATAGGCAACTGCAAATAAGCTCACAAACAAGTCGATTATCTTTAAATTTAGAACGATATCAGTCGTCAGAAATACTGCTAAGCAAATACTCATCTGAGTCTAGTTTAACAGTTTTTGTACCAGTTGTTTACCTTCAAGTCGATTACAAATACTGACAAGTAGTACACTTTCCACAGTCTGACAGTGTGCACCCAGCTTGTCACAAAGTATTTATAGGCATCTAAACATTGCATAGCTTGAATATGAGGTACTAAAATTAAAAACTAGATAACTGAAAATCTCAGGGTATTAGATGTCGGAAATGTCCATAACTATGGCTATGTTTGTCAACATAACTAATGAAGAGGCAGCTAAACTTGTGTCATTGCCGGAGGAATATAGTACGGGTCTGCCATAGCCATTCCAATTGATTTTATTAATGTGTCAGCAGAACTCAAATGTTTAAATTTAAAATTTTTGACATTTGAGGGTTGAGTGAAAGGAGAATAAACAGCTTCAGTAACTTCATCTTAGATTAATAAGCTATTACTTTTAGTGTTTTGATACATTGCTAGTAATTTTGAATTATAATTATTTGCTTATTATTAATTAAATCATCAGAAGTAAAATCGTGATTCGAATGAAATGCTTTTTGTGCGTTTGACGTAAACATTAGTGTAGATGTTGAAAAATAGAAGATATGTACGGATAAATATATTTCTTGAAAACGTATGTTAATACAGTGCAATTAGACAAAGTAGCAATAAACAGTAGAAACCGGGATAGAATGTCCTGTCCCACCATAAAGCTTCTGTATGCCTTCTGGTACTCCTTCGTGATCTAGCACCTTGATGCTCACAAGGGTTTGCTGAGTCGCAGAGTCTATGACAAAGTTGCACCTTTGGCCACCTAGTTTTCCTGTCACATAGACACTGTGTGTGCTTGGCATTTTACACCTAGCTGTTGGGACTTTCATGATGGGGGTTGGTGGGCGTCGCTCAACACCAACCACTACTGGTCTCCTTAAGGCCGACTTGTTGGTAATATTCTTCCTACACTGGCTCCTCAAATTTCCGTACTTTCCTCAGTTCTATTTGACTTTCTGGGCAGCAGCCTTTTCTGCTGTGGCATCTCCCCTGTGTTGAAGTTTCCAGCATTGAGCTCTCTTGTGCCTAGGTTTATTACAGTGCCAGCAAAATCTCTCAAACCTCTCT
>NW_013666947.1:241258-248483 GCF_000517525.1 Limulus polyphemus
TCATTTCTTTGTTTTTCACCTGTTACTATCCATTTTATTTATTTTTTTGTTTTTTTCAACTTTACTTTTTTTTAAATATATTTTTTAACGTATTACGTATGGAAGAAATTAATAAAGATTTGAATTTTGTTAAGTTGAAAGATTATAAAACACTTTTTTAATTGAAAGTTTCTAAAGAATCTTTAACACTATCCGTGACGGCCTATTTTTATTTTCTCAGTGATGGGGGGGGGGAGGAGAGCTTTCTGGCCCCCTCCTTTTTTTTAATATCTAATATTTTTACATGCTGCTAGTGAGAGAACCTGTTGTTAAAATATTTGAATCCCACCAATGGTAGACAGTATATGAAATATATAATGTATGTCTATACGCTCTAGCATATAGCATTTTCTATGTTTATACTCTCTATGTACAGCATAATAATTACATTTTCTGCGTTTATGCGCTCTAGCCTAGCATAGTAATTACATATTTATTTCTATAGGCTCTAATGTATAGCATAATAATTACATTTTCTATGTTTTACGTTCTAGTGTACATTATATGAAACACATTTTCTATCTTTATACACTTAGCGTAATATTCAAGACCACTTCGCAACAGTACGGTAAAGACGCTTTACTCCATTTCTCAGTAACAATTATGAACAAAAAATCGAGTCATGATGAAACATTTTCTTGAAAACAAATCGATCTCCGTTGCTAGGTTGTGTTATCCAAACATAGTTTTGTGTACGTAATTTAAATAAAACCCGAGACTCTCATTAAATGAAAGTTTAGGTATTAGCGCTGACTCCACGTACAGTCAACTAAATTAGTTGTTAAGCGTCATGACATCATTGAGAAAGTCAGTCTTATTTTCAATAAAACCTATAATCAGACATAGACTTAAGATATGCAATGTGAGAAACGTTGCAATGAATTGTTACAAAAATATGTATTGCATGTATTGGATATTTGAAAATAAAGAAGAGATTTCGATTTGGCGCTATTTTGCCTTTTTTTTTTCCACCGTTTTGCTCCGAATACATGAAAATACACAAATTGTCTTGCATCTAGTGGTTCAACGGTAAGTCTGAAGACATATAACGTTAAAAACCAGGTTTCTCTAGCCGCGGTCGATACAGTACAGATAACATATAGTGTAGTTTTGTACTAACTACAAACAAACGAACTGAATTAATTTCATTCAAGTAATTCGTTTTTTGTTTTGCTATCTGTCACTTCTATTGGTATATGTGGAATAAACAAAAGTAGTAATATTCTCGTCAAATTAAAGATTAGTCCCGTGGCCAGCTACTCAAATTATTCAAACATTAGGGATTAACTAGTACTTGTACATACGTGGGTTTATAAAACAGTTATACAAAATTATACAATTATCGAGTCCATGCTGAGTGGACTTTTACGGCCATTTTATGCATACAATGTCCATTATGTGGCATAGTTGACCTTTGTTACGTATTAGAATTTCAAATAGCCTGAAATTGAGTTAAGTGATACTTTAAATTTAGTAGTTAAATTGTACTTTGGATTTAGAAGTTAAGTAAAAGCTGATATATAGTCAGTTTGTGATATTTGCTAACAAGATTGATACACACAGTTTTCTTTTTTAACACAAATATATTTTAATATACACACAACAATACAATTTACAATAACAGTTATTATAAATACTTATTATACACAATGATTTATAAACAAAAGTTTTACAATCTTTCAAGCGATATAAAGTGTTCTTTTTAGTCTGGAACTTCTTTGATATCTTATCGATGGTTTACGATGAGCGAGTTAATTACTAGTTGATGTGGGTATAATTCACTTAACAGGGAGCTAGCTAGCTTTGTACTTCGTTATTTACCAGCCACACACGCCGAGTCTTCCACGATGAATGTATATAACGTTTTCGTAATATTACTAATGTCCGATGAGAATCCACTGAAGTTAAATGATTTGTAATGTTCGAACTTTGTAAGTGCTCCTGGTCAAATTATAACATGCATGTGCAATAAGACAATACTATAATACTGAATAATCAAAGTCCCCCACTGGCACAGTGGTATGTCTGCGGATTTACAACGCTAGAAACCGGGTTTCGATACCCCTGGTGGGCAGAGCACAGATAGCCCTTGTGTAGCTTTGTGCATAATTAAAAACAAACAAACAATAATCAGAATGTATATTCCTAATAATGCGACAGTATTAATGCAACCGTCGTTATAACGTGTAAACATAATAAGAAGACAATATTAAGGTAACTAATTTATTAAAATGTATGTATAACTAATAAAGCATCATGAGTAAAGGCCCTGCACAATTAAAATAAATAAAACAAATAAAAGAACAGTATGCTTACGATACGTCTAACATCTAAGTCTAAAGTATTATTATTACTTTTGTTTCCTTGTTTTTTGTTGTTGTTGTTTCTTTAGTCCCGCTTACGACCGTTGGGGCATCTGAGATGCGTCAGTGATTCTCGGGTAGATTTTATTTGGTGGCGCCCATCTTCTGTCAAGCTTACCAGCGAAAGACTAAAGTGAGGGCAGCTAGTTAACACTACCAATATGTGAGCTACATTTTTGTCAACGTATTGACCATCACATTAAAACTCCCCAATAGATGAACGGACGAGCATTTTCGGAGACGGAGATTCGAACCTTCAAACCGTAGGTTAAGAATCGAGCGCCCTAACCATCAGAGCATGCCATTACAGTTAGAATATATACACCTAATATGATGATGATAAGTATTAATAAAACTATATAGTTATACAATTCATATACCCAGTAAGACGACATTGTAATGAAGCTATATAATTAGGATGTATATACTTAATAAAATGGTATTATTACTGAACACAAGACGGATATTTTATGTAGCTGTATAGTTAGTGTGTATACCTATAATATGACATTAGGACTATTGAAGATGTATAATTAGAATCTATGCCTTATAAAGCGATTATATCAACAAATACAATTAGAATGTGTATGCCTAATATATATATCACGAAAAACCTAAATGATCTGATTTTAAAATGCCATTTATTATTATAAACTATATTTTGCAATAGTATAAATCACAATAGACCTCTTGTCCAGCTTCTTCAGGCTGAAGTCTACCAGTGGCACAGCGGGAAGTTTGAGGGCTTATAATGCTAAAATCAACTGCTTGATTCCACACAGTAGACACTGTTAAGCAGTGAGTGCGCTTAACAACAACAAAAATTCTATGCTAAAAAAAAAATAGTATAATTAAAATGTTTGTCAGTGAAATACATAAAAATATATCATATTTTCTTTGACAACTTATGTGGGCCATATTTTGCATAAAAATCACTTGTAACGAAGAGTAAAAAATTGATAATTAATATTTGGGCTATATAAATATGAAATATATTTTAGAGTATTCTGATTAGATTTGAAATGCGACTTCAAAACACATTTGTTAATAGAATATTTTCTGACTGAACTAGTTTCGAGTAAATCAGAATCCTGAAAGTTATAACTAAACCACATGTCGAAAGTATAAGAACTTCCATACAAGAGTTTTTGTGTAGATCATATGTATATATATGGAATTTTCGTAATTGTTATATTTTTTATTTATAAGACGCCTTTTCTGTAAGTTTTCTGCTTCAAGGAAAAAAATGCCTCCAAGTGTTATCAATGTCTTAGTTCCTTTGTTTTACATCCAGAGGTCTCGCAGAAGTAGGCGGTAATATATTGAAGGTCATACCTGTACCAGCTCAGGTCTTTGCTTGCTGAGCGGATATCCTGTACTCAATGACATGTAATATATATTATGTAACTTTTGAAATAATTCTCTGGACTCTTTATTTACGCTTGCTAGGTAGTAGTATCTCCCATGGCAACTAGCAAAATATTTTTTGTACTTTGTTACCATCACGTGTTTTTAAACAAATAATGATCTCATTCTTACCTGTAATTTTCCTAAAAGCATGAAGCATACATGTGTTTACAGTGTAACGCAAATAATATACGGTTGCACCTAAAATCAACATAATTTAGCAAAACAAAGGATAGTGGCATATTGTATACATAACGAATTTTAAAAGACGCTTAGGTGTAGATGAATAGATATATAAGATTTATTACTCACGTTAGAAATGTATACATAAATGAAAATAAAAAATTTATAAATTTAAATGTATTAAACCTCGTGAATAAATGTTTAAATTCAGCAATAAGAGTTTTACTTAATCTTTTAACGTTTAGTAGAGTTGTTATACTGGTAGCTGTAAAACTATGTGGTATGAGCTTTTTTATGATTTTTTGTAATACTAAATCAGTTGAGAAATGCCTTGGTGTTTTATATGTATGTATATATTTATTTTTATTTTCAGTATACAAAGTTGTTAGTTTCTAACTTGTTCTGGCTGATAATGAGTAACCTTCTGATTTACAGGCGCGGATACAGAATTTTTTGAAGGGCTGGGTTCAGCCTGTAAAAAGGCACACATAAAAACAGTAATATATTTGTGATTTTAAAATGTATATTTGTGATTTAACAGTCTGAAACGGATGCAGTAGTGTTTCAGAGGAAATTCTCTGGTTCGATCAATAGTCAACGTTGAAAATATAGGTTTTTCGTAATATACTTGTTTTTAAATTTCCGCTTATTGTCTTGCTAAATGTTTTAACTTTTTATGGTTGTGCTTGGTGTTTTTAGGTATAATATGCTGATAAATCTTCAAAGTAACATAATTCTTATGTATTAGGGTAATTTGATGTGTGCATAATGATAATTTCGAAACAATGTTCAAAGGTATTTTTGATGTCTTTCATGTACAAATTACACATACACACAAGTGCATACAACAGCTTTAGAAAATGCATATTTTTGGAATGAAAATAGTTTGCATAGAAATACCATATTTTTTCATACCAGATGTATATTTGATTTCACAAAATATCACATACAATTAGGCCAACAATGGTAATAATTCATGTCCTGCTTCATTTTGGTTTGAATTTTGGTCTGAATAAATATCTGAAGTAAAATAGTTCAACATAGACTTTTAAACAATAAAATATTTTACAACATTTTCGTTAATACGTACAGTTGAGTCAAACATCTTCAAACTCCTTTTGTTTCAATATTTTTGGTAAAATTATATTAAAGACAAAGTATTTTACGTGTGTGTGTTTTGACTCTATGTATACAGTCTCAGTCGTTTTTACTGACATTGTATCCATCACAAAACATCTGCAATAAATCTAAATTACCCATTTTTCTTTCCAGAAAGGCTACAGATTATAATAGAAAATTGCAATTTCTTATAATAATGTGGCCTTAGAATTTTTTTTACCCTAAAACTTATATAGTTTATGTAGCTTTCTAACAGAAATGGCTTAAAATTATTCCATTACCTGGTCAAGCAGAGCCCCAAGAGGGAGATTTGAAGAAAACCACTCTCAAATGGCCAAATTACTATTCCACTGTCTCAGATCATTAGACCCTAAATCTATCATTTCAGTCAAATCTTCGCCTTTTATTGTTTACAAAGAATACAATAGCAAACGTCAGAGAGAACTTATGACACGTTTTGAAAGCAGGATACTCAGTGGATGTCATGGCCTTTGACCAGTACTTTATTGCTGATATCTACATAAAGCAAACGCTTTATTGAAGGCGTATTGATACGCACTTTGACCTATTCGTAGCGAAATGTTTAGTATTATAAGTATAAGAACAAGTCACTTACTGCTAGCAGGTAAACATGTCACTTTACACAGTGAAGTTTAGTATATTAATGCATTACATACATGGATATGGCCTTGGAAGGTGTAAGATGTTGTACTCTTGCTCGGGGTACAAGCCTCATAACCCTCATGTAGTAATAAACATAGTATCTGCCCATAGTACAATATCAACAGCCATAAAGGAAGGAAGAAGAGGTCGTAAATGTACCTGATTGTCCCCAGTCCACGCAAGAATAGACCTAAATACCAATGCAAGACTGTAAATTTCACAATGAACAAAGAGGGAAAAGAGACAGATATTAGGTTAACTCTCTCAATACGGGGTCGTTACCATTTTTACTTGTATATAATTTTAACACTATAACTGGTAATATATTAAGTGCTGCTTCCCTAAATTGGGCAGACTTTTAGCAAACATTATAAGTCGTTTGTAGACAAAAAACCAGTTTTTTAATGAAGTATCTTACTAAAGATTTGTCCGTGAATATATAGTCAAAGTTACTTTCATGTTAAAATTAAAAATACTTTTCTTCATCTCAAAAATCTCAAACGTCATTTGCGTAATCCCTAAACCTCCTAAATACATTTCAAGTTTTTTCAGTAAAACTTTATATTTCATCTGTAAAAGGTTGGTCAATTTGACCGACCTCATAACTACAAAGAATAAAATCTAAATTACCCTTTTTTCTTTCTAGAAAGACTTCAAATTTTAACATGAAATTACATTTCTTTATCCTAAGTAGCTTCAATCTAAAATGTATCTATTTAGAGAGTATCAGTACATGAAAAAATGTTCTTTTGTCTATTAATGGACAAACGAAAAAATCATGGACAGGCATTTTTCAAAATAGACAGTTTTGAGGAACGCCCCGAGTCCGTTCACAAGTGCATTCAACATTGTAACAGTCTCCGATTTCCCGCCAATTTAAAAATAAGAGCACAAGACAAACGCGAATGATTTGCCTGACACCTCTACTTTAGGTGAAGTATTTCCTCGCAAAGGAAAAATGACGTTGTGCAATTTGTATAACGAGTTATTTTTAAATTTTAGTAATAATTATTTCGTCAGAATTTAGAAAATCCAAAAACGATGAAAAATATGTTGCATATTGAGGGCATTTCACATCACAAATGTCGGGGGTTCGAAACCCCGGAACTTCACCCCTGTATCCGCTAAGTTCATATCACTATTTCTGTTTATTACGGTTATGTATGCTGCTAATTTACTTCTGTGTACTTTGAAACGAAAACTGCTTTCACTTGTTTTGTTTTTTCAACATGTTATTATAAATTCTTTCAAAGTATCGTATTTTTCGGAATATAAGTTTCATAAAGTTTTAAGTAAAGAAGAATTCTCGTGAAAAATATAAACTGTAGACAACAAAAACAACAAGATTTATTCTCTGCCAATAGACACAATTTGTGCCACATAAATCAATATAAAACGCACCCTTATTTTGAAGACAAAGTTTTGGGGAAAAAAAGCTACAGTCGCATTTG
>NW_013666947.1:248770-261749 GCF_000517525.1 Limulus polyphemus
TGCACCCATATCAATCTCCTATCAACGATACCCCCACACACTCCTAGAATTAATAAATAGCCAAATCTTAAAATACGTTATGCTGAAAGGTCTATTAAGCGTAAAAAACACAAAAACCGACGTTTTTTGGCACAACGAAAGGTACAATCTTTGTTATTAGCTACAGCCGACTAGTTTCGGTGACACAGTTACCGTTATAAGAGCCCCACAGTGGTATGTCTGCGGATTTACAACGCTAGAATCCGTGTTTCGATTCCCGTGGTGGGCAGAGAAAAGGTAGCCCATTGTGTAGCTTTGTGTTTAATTACAAACACACAAAACCATTATAAGAATTAGTATATATAGCGTTAGCTTAGCATGTCTTCAGCTAACACTGTAGATACAAGCCCTGATGGTTGCAAATCTAGGCCTAAACAATAATAATTGTGATTGACTTTGAGTATCCTCATAAACTTTTTCATGTGCAGTTTTAAAATAGTTGCAATTGGGAAAAAATTCCAGATTCTTAGAAAGTTGCATTAGACAAAGAAAATGTTTAAATTTTGGTATAAAAAGGTTTATAATGATAAGGTATATCATCTTATTTTATGCTTCAAGTTGAAACACAGTCTTCTGTCGTTGGTGTAAGTCAGAAACTTTAAGTTGAAATATCTTTCATTGAAAGGACAGGGAATCATAAAATGCTGCAAAGTTGTTTCTAGAAAAGCGATACACTCTCAGTCAGTTTATACTAAAAACTCATAAACGACAAAATTTAGATAACATTAAAACGTTGAAACTAGGCGTACTTTTGTAACAATAGCGACAGCCATCAAATATAATTAGTTTTTGTAGTTATTTTAGCGTAAGCAGCATTCGAAAAGTTTTCCTGATTCATAACTAATTAAAACTCCCATTTAGAATAACCGCTGTTTCATTGGTAATCTACTGCGCAGTTGTTTCGAAATGACAGCTTACACCATTAGTTCATAAACCATTATAAAGAACTACATTATATTAATTTTAATCATTGCGTAAAACTGATTAAAGTTAAATATTTATTCATATGTCCGCGTGGTAATTTCGGCTCTCTGTCAAAGTCTTCCAGGGACTAAACAACACACTATCTGTCCATACTAACACAATTTCAGAAACATAATTTTCTTACTTTGAATGTTAGTGTTGTTGTTTTAGCACAAAGCTATACAATTGGTTACCTGCGCTCTGTACACCGAGAAAATCGAACACGTTGAAAGTTCGTAAACTTACCGCTGATCCATCAGGGGACCACATGAAATGAGCTGGCGATCTCAAATGTAACGTATCGATTGCTCTAAGTTAAGTTTGAAGTTGTTGTTTTTTGTTACAACTTCTATGTCTTTTTTCATAATTACCAAAAATATGTGTTTGACAATGTTTTCTAATCCAGATCTCCTCCTTCTAAGATAATACTGTTAGTGATTAAAAAAAATGTGACCCTTATTTGTAGGTACACAAAGGCCAAAAGGCGCAATAAATGTCATATTAGAACTTAGGACACTGTCACTGATAAAATTAATGGAAGATTACATTTATTTTTCTCTTATGATTTCTTTTTGTAGAAATTACATTTCGAAGAATTAAGCACTTACGAATATCTTAAGAATATAAGATGGTGTTTCCAATGTGAAATTTAATACTTGGTGTAATTAATTGTAATTTTAAATGTCTGTCTATGATAAGGTGAAATTCAAACCCTCATCAAAGAACAATGCCAGCCTCTTTAGAGCAATGATTACAGTTTATGTATGGTGCTGTAGGGTCCTCTTTTCACCTCAAGCAACCCGCATATTAGTAGATATTTAAATAAAAGGTTAGATGACTATTACAATTTCCGCCATATTGTTTAACGAAATCTTTGTGTTTTCTTTCCACCAAAATTTGCTCAATGGGCAATGATTTCATCAAAGTAAAGCTTGAGTTTGTTGATATAAAATCTTAATTATCAAAATTTTTGGAATCCAGCGCCAAATATGTTCACCCTTCTCCCATGTGGTTATTATAATATAACGGTCAATCCCAAGAGCTGGCGGTGGATGCTCTGACCGGTTGCTTTCCTTCTGGTCGGCAGATAAAAAAGTAGGTACAGCAACAGTAGCCTCAAAGATAGCCTCAATTTGCTATAAACAAAGAAATCTGTTAATTTCCACTCTGATATTGTTTTCTAAATATTTCTAAGAAAATAAAGTGTTACGAGCATTTAACTTTTGTTCACATTATTTTTCATTTTTTAACATGCTTGAATAACAGTGTTTTTGGCTGTAACCAATTACCATTATGGCAAATAGCTAGCGACTATTATTTTAATATTACTTGAAGCGATACAGCTCTCATTAAACTGATATTTGTATATAATCTTATCTTTTAATGTTTGTTTTATTTACCAAAAATTTGTTAATTGAAACACTTCATATAATTAAGCCATATCTAATTAGTATAAATTCTTTGTTTGCCATTTGCATAACTGGTTTCAAGATATATTCTTCAGAAACAAAAGTGTGCATTTCGACGGCTGTTTCCTTCTTTTGAAAATTTTATTCATATGAAAAACACGTCACACCAACTATGTTATCTGAGTAAATAGTCTTTATATTTTTCATTTTCTGAGAAATTTCACGTCACACAGTAGACTATCGTCATCAAAAGTGTGTTTCCAAAGAAATGTTTTCATGCAGTGTAACAATTGTCGATTTTAAACTTCCACGTGTGTTGTAATCACTGATATAAAGGCTTTTCCAATCTGTTTTTTTCTTTTTCCAAACAAATATTATATCATGTTTTCTTTAGTTAAATTTTCGGATACCTTGTTTCATTCACGTGGCTATTGGGATCGGATAATATTACTTATATATCTGCACAATGACAAATGATTTAAGAGATGTTTAGCTTGAATACCCTAAGCAACTCCAAGAATGTTAATCCCCACATTATGCATTGTATATCTCTAAGAACGTTCTGCACAACTCCAGTTAGTATTATGTACACTTTCAAGCATGTTTTTTGTTTGTAGTTAAGCACAAAGCTAAACAACGGACTATCTGTGCTGTTTCCACCACAGGTATCAAACCCCGCTTTTTAATGTTATAAGCCCACAGACTTGCTGCTGAACCTCTGTGTTTCTAGGACTATCCCACGTTATTTGTGGATAACAACTTAACATACACCTTCACCACTATTGGTTGTTCTGAAAAAAACAAAAACAAGAAAAATGTATAAATAAATAGCATAAAAGTCATTCAGTAGGTGAAGTCTGAAAATACCTAGCTGTGAGTTACATTTTTGTAAATACTTATTATTTAACTCCTTTCGGTGACCACAGCTTATTGAGTGTTTTCGTTTAAACACAAACAAAAGAAATGATTAGATAACTTGATTTCTTTAAGTGGTTGCAGCGACTGTATCAAACTTTCTTCTCTTCAGTAAAATAGTTGTCTTATTATTCTCTTTATAAATTACCGCTTCTATAGATTCGTGTGTAATGAAAAAGATTGACAAATAATTATTTGGCTCATATACCTACTGTAAATTGTTAGGAAAGAAATTTTAATACACGATATTTGTTTTGAATTTCGCGCAAACTACACGAGGGCTATCTGCCCCTAATTTAGCAGTGTAAGACTAGAGAAAAGGCAGATAATCATCACCACCAACCCTTGGGCTACTCTTTTAAAATGAATAGTGAGATTGACTGTCACATTAAAACGCTCCCACGGCTAATGCTTCGTTCAGTGTAAAAGAAAATCTTAAATACCTGACAGGAATTTAGATGAGATCAACTCGACAATCGGTATTTAAAATGTCGGTCGCCGAGAAGTAAACATCTGGGTTGCTCGAAGATAGATATATCTATCTTTCTTCGCCAAATAAGAGGTAATTATTGTTTATCTAGAGATTAAATACATTAACTATAGTGGAGGGATAATTTTGGGCGTCATAAGTATATGATTTTAATGCAGCAGTTAGGTGAGATAGGCGTGAATGGAGGTGAAGGAGGCAAAGTTTCCGGCAACGTTGATGACATCGACAAACTGTCAACAAACGGGCCTTTTCAGGGCCTGGCAGGGATCTTTAAATTCAAATGTCATGGCTGGGATCTATAGATCTGAAATTTTGGTATGGAGGGAAAGGGGAGAACTTCAAGAAAACCCACTTTCACTGAATGGGACCGAATTAAAACGTGTTCAGTGTCCAGATAATGTGCAGACTAAAGTTGTGATGATATTATAATACCTGAACAATACTAAAATACACGCATATGGCCAGACATTCAAGAATTTAATTAAAATTAGTTTGTGTGGATGTTGTCATGTATGAGATTGTATGGCGAAATGTATTTTTTCAGGTAAGGGGGTGGCTGCAAAAGAAGGGAAGTGTGTAGTGAGAGAGTTACGGTTTCTGGCTTTAGTATAGTAACTTTATGCTAATTGAGTAATCTAGTCGTGATATTGGGTAGTTCCAAATGGTTCTTAACGTAGTGTGAAGGCGTGTATTACGGGAGATGGTATGCTAGTGTAGATACTTGGTTTTGGAGTTTCTGTAATTTAAAGAACAGGATTTCTTTCATATTGCAGGTAATCATAGAGGCGTATTCAATTAAGGGCTGATGAAAGTTTAATAAATATGGAGTATTGTTTGTGTTTTGCAGCCGTGTATATGGTGACTTATTTTTTGGGAGGTGTGCTATTCTTGCTTGAAGCTTTCTTATGCTTCGAGTATTCGCGCAAAGCTCCACAAGGGTCAACTGCGGAAACCATCCATAGTTGTTAACCGACAGAGTTGAGAAAAGGCAGCTAGTCAATAGCATCCACTGCCAAATCTTGGGCTACTCTAATCCAATAACGGAATGTGATTATCTCTTTTATGTCACGCCACAGCCCTAAAGTGCGGAGCGCGATTTTGCGGCAACGGGATGCGAACCACGGATCCTCAGAATCACAGTCTAGCACGCTAACCACTTGGTTACACCCGAAGCCAAGCACTATGAAAATTTATCCACCTTGTAGAAACTGTTTATCATACACTTTAACCTTAATATAAAGGCATCACCCTATGTTTGAGTCATTTCTGCATGAGTCCTTTTTATAGATCATTAATTGATGTCTTTATATGTGTTACGTTATTAATGCAGTAATCCTTAGGGTGTAAGTTTCCACAAATTGACTAGAATATCAGGGGTTTGATCCATCATGCTTCATCTAGAAATAAATGTACTATAAACAAAAATAGTTGCCTTGATTTCGATAGTGTAGTCAGTTGCTATCCATCCATATTTAGTGGAAATCTCAAAGTAGCTACTTGGTTGTCCCTTGGCATATATATACAGATAGTTGAGTAAAACTATTTTAAGTATGCAAATCAGCAAGTAATGTGACGACCACATCCAATGTAGTGTTTCTGTGGAACAGAATTTATCAGAATTACGTTTTGACATCGTTAGGCATTTCATAGGTAGTGTGATGCCTCAGAAAATTTATCACTTTTTGGAAGGGTATGTAATAGCCCTTTTTGGCGAAAAATATTAAAACACCGAGATTGTAAAGATGTCTTCAAATCAGGGATATAAACTTTATAAGATGGTAATATCTTCCTTTACTTAATGACATTGGAAAACAAAATAAATGTGGATCAATTTGGGACTCCAAAACCACCCAGAAAGAGACCTTCAACAACTCGTGCCCCAATTGTGGGAAGCAAAGTGCGGCATCTTGTAACAGGTGAGAATACACAAACATAAAGGTCAGTAGCAAAAAACTGTTCTCATGTTCCATGCAACAATAAGCAATTTAATCAAGAAGGATCTCTGTCTCAAAAAATGACACAAGTTTTATGTGCAAAAGCTGCTTCCACAACACATCTGTTCAACCATCACATATCTCAAGCAGCTGGAGAATAAAACGACTATTCATACTATTGTTTACGAATATGTCCTTTATGGTCAAGTAGCCGAATACAGTGCCTATGGATTTCTGTGGGATCGAACTGTTGGAATGGGCTCTAAGAAACCATCGGCTTCATGTACTAGATTCACTAACGTGGAGTGGTGGGCCTTACGACAGAGCCTTTTATAATTGAAACTACACTGCCGAGCTACTGTAAATACATAAGGTTGTCAGAAAGAAAGTGATGGGACGAAGCAACAAGGACTGTAACTACGTACTGAGGCTTGAAATGTAGTAAACCTATATGTGTGTGTGTATGTATAGTTATGCAGAGAGAAGGAAACATTTCTCCACGTACATTCTAGTGATTGTGATTTCTACTGAATGAGGCTTAGTACATAAGAATATCCAAGGCTCCAGTCGTGATGTGCCTTCAACATGTTGATAAATAGTGAATTCTGCTGTTTGAATAAGATTAGCTGCATAGTCAGTGGATGCTGCTGACTCGTTGTTTTCCTTCTTGCCAACAATTCTAAATCAGGGATGGGTATACCTGAAACTTATGAGTCTTATCCAGCCACTAGCCCATTTGTTGCATAAAGTAGAACCACTCAGGTTGAAAATATCAAGTATCAAGACTGTGGTTTCATTAAGTAGTAGCTAGAGATACTGGTATCTGCTATAATTCACAGCATTTCCTTACTAGGCCAAAAACGGCAATGCACATGTAGTAAAAGAGGAAAATAAAACTAGATACAAACTACAGAGTGGAAATAATTGGTAAAATGTATTCCAATAAGAGAGATACTTGCAGAAATATAATACCCACATATGAAGACTCACATGTGAAATGGGACTATTACTTAAAGTTTAGGATCAGCTATAAATGTTCAATTCCACAATGTCCCATGCTTAAAACTGCCGTTCATCATCTGCAGTCAGGTGTGGAGAGGTATATATATATATATATATATAGATAGATAGATAGAGATATTATATGCATTCTATGTATTATATATTCTTTTTAAATAGATTGACTGAAGAGTAGTGCAAAAGCTGCGAAAGTGCTACCAACAAATGGAATCCAGAATAGAAATAAAACCAACCATGTATCAAACCTAAAGATGCCTTATATATATATATATGTATGTGTGCATGTATGTATGGATACATTGAACAATATAATAAAAGTTACTAAAAAGTAAAAACTGTCTCTTAAAATTGACATTCTGATTCTCATAATCCCCACATAACCTGTATAAAAACTATCATGAAATCTAATATGATTAAATCAATAAGTAGTACTAAATAAGTAATTATCGGGACTGTTGCATGGCACACTGCCAGAAGATGACACACATATCTCGACCCAAGGCAATAGAGAGAAGAGGAGGATGGGGTAAAGACGATTACATCATGCTTTCACGAAGTGGAATCAGAGGGCGCATTGCTAAGGGCACGTTGCTAGGCCACCACGACTGGTCTATTTTTATAACTTAGTATACATTTAACGTATTGTAGCGTAGATTTCGCTTTTATATTTAATCATACTTTTTTACATTTCCTTGTCATTAATTAATTTCTATAATTATTATATATCATCCAAAAAAGAACATATATTTAAATATGATGTTTAGCTTTATAATTTGATTGCTAAAGTCAGTTTGTCTCATACTATGTTTATAGTTTTCATTTACATATTAGGAGGATAATAGTGTTACTAATATTGCTGAAAATATCTTATCACATTTAATGTTTTATAAATATTGACTGAGAAAGCTGATTGTGTTTTTATGATTTAATGTACTGGTTATAGTTTTGCTTCTATATTTAATCATACTTTTTGCATTTCTTGATGTTTTATATGTAAAATGCTTTCATTTCTTTAATTAATATATAACATCGTGAAAAAGATGCTTTTTTAAATCTCATGCGTAGCTTTAAGTTTGAAGGATTACTATTGTACATAATCTTACGTTCTATGTGTATCTTCAACATTAAGTGAACGACTGCATATAGGTGTTCTTTCCCATTCTAACTGAGATCATTAACATTGAATGCAAATGATAGAAAGGTCAACACATACAATCACCAAATGGTGTGGACACTTCACCCTTATGATTCACAGCTGATAGCATGTTGACCTTTTATTAAGAAGAGAGAAGCTGATAGAATTCAAAGTTCAGTATGGCAGAAAAGAAAACTTTACGAAAATAAAAAGTTGAACAAATCAATTACAATACAGAATATAAGTCACTATTTATTATTATACATTCATTATTAAGATATAAATCTCATACTTAATATTGAAAATATATTTTTCAAACTCTACATAATCATATATTTTCTACACAAATTCAAAAAATAGTAGATTATAAATTTTATGTTCACCGTACTTCAACTTCACTATACATGATCAGCTTTTGTATATCACTGAATTTAAAAGTCAGTAAACATAGTTCACTGGTTCTTTCACTCTACATAGTGATACAAAACACTAAATGTATATTCACGATATTCTATATCTCAATAATTGATGGGACATTTATATTTCAGTTAGCATAAGGTTTTAGTATACTTTCTATTCAATTAAATACCAAGAACTGATTATTAATATTTCTAAAAAAATATGTTTATCAATCTCATACAAAACTTTGTATGTAAGTAAAATCACAAACTTTAAATAAGACTGATGTCAACTGAAACATTTATTAACAAAACTTCAAAATACACTACTATTTACATAAGCATCTCAGTTTATAAGATACTGGTTTAGATTTCATACAACTTTTGTACATTATTTCCATATTACTATTTGTTCATTTAAACTCAGTATGTGAGATTTTGTATAGTTTATTAAAAAATGAGTGCAAATCTTGTATTTTACAACAAATGTATCTTATGCTCACTACTGTGCTAGACATACAGCAATCTGCCAAAAGTTCAGATAGCGTCAGCCAGAAATTATAGCTCAGAATATTTTTCAAAATGAAAGATAATTTCACTATGATCGATTCAATTCTACTCTTGATACTTATGATATTTACTTAGACTTAAAAACTACATCAACATGTGAAATGTATGATATTTATGATTTCATTATACAATATAATGAATTATATTTGTATGTACTCCAACGGTAACAGAGTTAGTTGTGTCTGGGTAGGGTTGATAACCTCAATACAAGTTCAACACATAACCTAATTTTTAATATCAGTCTATAACGAACAGTCTAAACTTCAATCAAATCTGGGTCAAATCAAGTACCCTGTCCCTTTCATCACTAATAATCAGACTGATGCAGTTCTACAATACGGAAGAAAGAATGATGAACCAACCTTTAAATGTAAGTATATCATAACATATATATCTTTGCTTATAAATCTAATTTCTGTGTTTCTTTAGCATAGTAATGTTTGTTATTAGTCATATTCATTATATAAATAAATAACGTTGCTGTCTTGTGCTAATTATATGCTAAGCTATATTTTATTCTATTTGGAAGAAAAGAAATGCTGCTGACATTATTGAAATGGCGAAAAAGAACAAATTCAATACTAAAGAAGAACCAGTAAAACAGACAAAAACGACAGTTAGGATCCTATGCTATTTATACAACATGAAGAAGAACATGATTTACCTAATGGGAACTACAATTACATTACTCTGTCAATTTATGAGAATAATTCGGCAATTCGAGGGCCTTGGAAATGGAAAACTACATCCAACCAAGGAAGGTATCACTTGTTCTTCAACAAAATGGGAGAAACTTAAACAGTGAATCCCAATCATTAATGTAGCTGTACAGAGCATAATTGAACAATATTTTCTTCATGAAGAACAGAATCGTGTAATTCGTGTTGTGTATGTTAATAATATTCCCTCTATTTTGTTTACATGTCGATTTGATTATCATGGTATTGATATGATAGCTGATAAGGTTATCTTTGTTGTATCATATTCAGAATGGCAGAATTTATGTGCACAGATTTCTCACTTTGACATTTACTTAAATACTATAGTTCTTAATGAAAACAAGTCGAATAATCAGATCAAATCCATTTTTATTAACATATACACTGAACATCTCTGTACCCTATTTTACAAATACTGAAGAAAAACAGTGTGAAGCATGTGAAATCGACGAACTTAGTCAAACTCATCACTTTTTAAAAAAACATGTTAAATTTTGATGAATGTGTATGGTTATATTTGAGAACTGCATTGACAAGAGTGAATAAATTTATTGTTCAATCTATGTTTAATCCATGAGTAACAGTTAAATTTATCAGGTCCTATCAATGAAACTTTCTGGGATACTATAGACACAGATGACTTTATCCAAGGTTTATTCAAAATAATATGCATGTATGCTACTTTGAAGATTTTAATGAACAAATAAAATCTGTAAAATAACTGTAATAAGAATAAATAAAGTTTTTGACGAAATATTTCAATTTGTTGTTCCTTACGATAAAAAAATATTGTCTACAAGAAAATAATTCATTTTCTTTCACATTTTATAAATCCATCACGTTTACTGTACAATGTCTATCATTACAGAATAAACTTTATAACCAAAACAAGCTGTATGTTCACTATACTTTAACTCTGACACTAAAGAATGGATTTGTTATGTCTCTGAACTTAACAGTCAGTAAAACCAATTTATCTATTCTTGCACTTTGCATCACAATACAGAAAGCTAAATGTACATATATTAGCTTCTCAATATTTGATGATACATTAGGAAATTATTGTTTGTTTCTAAGCTACTACCTTCTGTTTTCGATCTAAAAATCACATATTTGTCGTTTTAATATAACTTTACAAATATAACTCACCAAGATCTATACATGGTCTACCTTTTTGAAGGTGTAATTCTTTAGACATTCAAAGAAATAACATTATCGTCCATTTAAGAATTTGGGCTGTGTTCTTTAAGTTTATCTAGGAGGCAAATTCCTCTGACAAGCTAACAACTCAATCACCTTTGATATTTACAAATAACACAGACTGAAATATGTATGGATTATAAAATAGTGGATTGAGAAGATTAAATTACCTTTCATATAAGTCTGGTACATATCAGTTAGTCTACAATTCTTATATACTTTCTACTTTTTTAAGTAAGTAGATATAATAAATATTAAAAGCTAATCCAGTATTTCATCAGCTAAGACGTTTACATAAATAGAAAGTATACTAAAACTTTACGCTAACTGAAATGTAAATGTCCCACCAATTATTGAGAAATAGAATATCGTGAATATGCATTTAGTGTTTTGTATCACTATGCAGAATGAAAGAGCCAATGAACTATGTTTACTGACTTTTAAATTCAGTGACTTACAAAATCTGTCATGTCCCACTAAACATGCTCGCCTGGGGGCGTTAAAATGTGACGATCAATCCCACTATTCGTTGGTAAAAGGGTAGCCCAAGAGTTGGCGGTGGGTGGTGATGACTAGCTGCCTTCCCTCTAGTCTTACACTGCTAAATTAGGGACGGCAAGAGCAGATAGCCCTCGTGTAGCTTTGCGCGAAATTAAAAAAAAAACAACAAAAAACAATACAATATAAAAGCTGATCATGTCTGGTTAACTTAAAGTATTTGTGAACATTAAATTTATAATCTAATATTTTTGAATTTGTGTAGAAAATATATGATTACATAGAGTTTGAACAATATATTTTCAAAATTAAGTATGGGATTATATCTTGATAATGAATGTATAATCATAAATAGCGACTTACACTGTGTTTTATAATTGACTTGTTCAACTTTTTGTTTTCATAAAGTTTTCTTTTCTGCCATACTGAACTTTGAATTCTATCTGCTTCTCTCTTCTTAATAAAAGGTCAACATGCTATCAGCTGTGAATCATAAGGGTGAAGTGTCCACACCATTTGGTGATTGAATTTGTTGACCTTTCTATCATTTTATGTTATATATCTCAGTTAGAAGAGAAAAAAATACCTATATGTAGTTGTTCAACTCACAATCAAGATACTACATACAAAAGGTAAGATTTTATACAATAGTAATATTTTGAACTTTAGTGATCAACTTAAAGCTAAGCATGAGATTTAAATAAACTTCTTTTTTCAGGATGTTTTACTTATAAAGTAAAACTGTAAACACAAGTTTATGAAAGTAGCTTAAGTTATTAATTTTAAAACTTTTTTACTATAAAGTTATTTTTGTTGCGTCAGCGAGGTCACGTGACTAGTATCATGCCACATCTTTCTCGAACCTTCGTGAATTGTCGGGAGATTACTAGATTGGGGTAGTGTGGTATATATAAGATGGTCACAACGTGACGGGACAATGTGTAGTTAATGAGTAATTGAATGTATGCGGACAAAATATTGTTGGCCACGTGAGACGTGAATTATAGTGTTGTTACAGAGCGACTGTTGAAATTAAGTGTATCGTAAAGTTGTATTCGGAAAGAATAAATCAGTTTTATTTAAGAAAGGACTTGTGTCTCTAAAGTTTCGTCGGAACGAATTTACGGAAAATTAACTAACGACTGGAGGTGAAACAAATTGGTGTCAGAGAGTGGGACGAAAAAAAAAGAAATGGAAACGAGAAGCGGCAAATCAAACTACAGCTTAGCAGACTTGATGGCAGCAATACAAGAGCAAGAAAAGAAACAAGAAGAGAGACAACAGCAGTTGCAAGAAAACCTGCAACAGTGGCAGCTAACCAACAAAATAAACAAGAAGAGAGATTACAACAGTTGTTGGAGAAAAAAGAAAAGAAACAAGAAGAGAAATTACAGCACTTGTTGGAGGAAAAAGAAAAGAAACAAGAATAACGAGAAAAGAAACAAGAAGAAAGATTACAGCAGTTCTCTCTTGTTTATTTTGCTGTTCGAGCTGCCATTGTTGTAGGTTTTCTTGCCTTTACAGCAGTTGTTGGAGGAAAAAGAAAAGAAACAAGAAAAAGATTACAGCAGTGGCAAGAAAACCTACAACAATGGCAGCTCGAACAGCAAAATAAACAAGAGAGATTACAGCAGTTGTTAGAGGAGAAAGAAAGTAAACAAGAAGAGAAATTACAGCAGTGGTTGGAGG
>NW_013666947.1:262749-263941 GCF_000517525.1 Limulus polyphemus
GCGTGAGACGTGAATTATAACGTTGTTACAGAGCGACTGTTGAAATTAAGTGTATCGTAAAATTGTATTCGGAAAGAATAAACCAGTTTTATTTAAGAAAGGACTTGTGTCGCTAAAGTCTCGTCGGAACGAAGTTACGAAAAATTAACTAACGACTGGAGGCGTAACAATATCATCCAACACTCTCTCTAATGCCACTTCATGGGCCTAGCAACACACTCTCTGTTGAGTAATACTCAAACTATGATGCCACACTTAACAACACTCTCACTGGACAGCTTTCATTGTCAAATATCATGACAACATCCGCCTGTTATGGCGGCCTAGCAACGTGCCCCTAGCAATGTGTCCTCTGGTTCCATTTCATGGAATTATGATGTAATCGACTTTAGTGCTGGGCGTTATGACTTCATGGTCCTTATGTCTGGGGTCAACACATCTATTTCGCCCTCTGGCGATGTGCTATGCAACAGTCTCTATAACTATTTAATTAAAGAAAGAAATTAAAATTTATTCTTCTAATTTCAATAGTATTCCTTTCCCTTACCTCTATGGTATTAAAATTCATAAATATTTTCTTCGGAAATAAAATAACTAGATTTCCAAAAGGAAAACGTCAATTCATGCTATTTAGATGTGTAGTTGATATATTTAAATTTATAACAGCGTAAATGATGCAACAAAGTAGAATTCAAAGTTAAATAAATTTAGAAAATGGCAGTGAAGCTTACTTGTTATGGAGTGATAAATTATGAAAAATCAATAATTTAGAACAATCAACAATTTTTTGTCTTGCTTTAACCGAGAAGGGGTAGGTTCCATTGTTTATTATTACACTTGTTCTTCAACGTAAATCCTCCTTAGTTAATATACGTCATAGCTGTCAAATAAGAATAATTTATAAATTATGTATGACATCCTAATACACACTACATACTAACGATAATTATTACACACATAAACGTCACTTTTACATACATACACAAAAAGAGTGCAAAAAAGATCCCTTATATGTGATATTTATTTAAAAATTGTATTTGAAAAAAACAATAGTAAGAGCTAAGTTGTCCTGATGGCACAAAATAATACTTTCATTTTAAGAATACTAACTTGGATTTTTTTTTTAATTAATATACAGGAATTGGTATGGATGACACCTTTGTTCTACTAGCTGCATGGCGGCGCACCAATC
>NW_013666947.1:264719-283728 GCF_000517525.1 Limulus polyphemus
ATGTGAAAAGAAAAAAAAGGTGTGAGAGAAACACTGCTTTACAAACCTTACAACTTAATAAAAAATTATATATTTTGTGTATGAGAGTATTGTAACATTTACTGATAATCTGCCAAATTTCGTTAACATTCACTTAATAATTTAAAAGTTATAGCATGAAAACTATAACAAGCACAAAATAGTTATGAGATCGTCACATTGACTGACCCCTTATTGAAAGAGTTAATAAAAAACTGACTTTTTTTTCAGTTCATTTCTAAAAAAAAGCCTGTAATGTGCAGGCTTTTATCACTTCCAATGGCAACTCATTCCATAAGTTAACCATCCTATTAGAAAAATAAAACGGCCTTAACTAGAGCTTTTTCCAAATCTTAAACTTGTCTTCTCATCTTAATTTTTATTACCTTCAGAATATGGCCCAAAGAAATCACAGACATTTAATTTATCCTAGTTTTCTCCTGGCTAATCTTCTAAACTTAAGTCTTAAGTAAAGATCTCCTCTAAACCTGATTTTCTCAAGATAAAGTTAAAATATCTTAACTTCTCCCTTCCATTCTTGGTGTCACCCTAGTACTGATACTAACAGTTGCAATAGTGTCACTACTACTAGTACTAGTAAGAATACTAGTGATAGCAGTGACAGCTAAGAGACTTACTTAGTACTAAGAGTAAGAGCAGTGCGATAGCTTTCTTAATTAATTACTTTTACTATTATTTAGTTATTACTATATGCTAGTATTTCATAACTTATTTATATTATATACATTTAGCGACAGTACTTTTCTTACCGTTTACTATGCTATTGCCTTTTACAAGTAAATTTATCAAAAGCACTGTATTATGTATAGTCCCAACTTTTCACGAAATCTCCATTCATCAACTTTCTCCACAGCTTCTGCCTGCTCGATATTATTATGTTATACATTGGGTGGTTTTGGTTTTCGTTAACGTGATACAACATGTTCAAGAAAATATATGCTTAAGGGGTCAACATTTTAACTAGAATTTTAAATAAATTATCAGACATAAATGTCTTATAATTGTTTAGAAATCATTGAAACAATATTAGCATTTGATATTTCGATTATCTTATTGCGATAAATAACAAAAATGTAATAAATTTTATAGAAAAAATGTAGCATTCAGTCACTGATTTTACTGTATCGAGTTAATGAAGAAAAGTTTGCCTTCGAAAAGCGCATGGTGGATTATCGGGTTTCTTTTGATTCAGCTATTTTATGTTACAAACAGAAAAATTCAATTATTCTTGCTAAGCATGGTTTGTGAATAATAATAAAAATCGATAAAAATTAATTAAAATTAAGTATACTTACAGTAAAGTTATGGCGATCGGACATTCATTTTTCTCACGGTTAACATCCTCTACGATCACCTTAATTATAATTAGTAACTTTTATTAATGTTGCGTCAGCGAGGTCACGTGACTAGTATCACGCCACCTCCTTTCTAGAAATATCCTGTTCTTTCAAGAATGCCCTAGCATTTACTAGATATGTGTTAGTCTTGTATATATAAGACGTTCACAACGTGACGGGACAACAGTGTAATGAGTAATTGAACTGCAGTCAGAGAGAATATTGTTAAGCACGTGAGAAGTCCGTTGAGAATTATAGCGTTTGTTACAGAGCGACTGTTGAAATTAAGTGTATCGTAAAGTTGTATTCTGAAAGAATAGACCAGTTTTATTTAAGAAAGGACTTGTGTCGCTAAAGTTTCTTCAGAACGAATTTACGGAAAATTAACTAACGAACGGAGACGTAACAATAACTAGATAGTAACTATAAATTTGTTTTATACTACGTTTCGACTTGTAATCTTCTGTGTTGGTAGTGGCCGTGATTCAATCATGAATCTTTTCAGTGGAAGTCTGTCCTTTATGGCTTGAATCATCTAACAATTTGAATATTTTTAACAAGATTATCTAGATTTTGCTGACTTCTGTGCTAGGTTGACTGAGTGTGGTATCAGTTTGATAGATGTAGAAGGCTGTTTTTTATCTTTGTGTTTCTCATGTGCTATTCATCGCCTGTTATTCCAATGTGTTGTATACTCTTCTTCTCTAAACTAGGTGACCATTGCAGATAGATAGATACAAGTCTTGTATTTTGGTTATGCTCCCAAATTCAAATTTTTGTTGTTGGATTTTCTATCTACTTTAATTATCTAGGAATTTAAAAAAAAATCATTTAGTTTTTATGCAGTTTGAGCATAAATACGTGTTCTAGAAAGTTGTTAAAATTGCGTTGTTCCAGTTGCTTTGTTTTTGTTGTTTTGTTATTTTCGTAGGCAGTGTCTATTTTGCCAGAGAGGATATTGCAGTAACATATATGATTCGGATTTATAGGAGTAGCTACTGCGACAGCCTTTGCTGGCAGACTCTACACTGTTTCTTTGTTACAACCAACGTATGCTGTGAAAAAAACAAAGGTCACGAGGTAACTTTGTTAACTGGACAAAAAATTTGAGTTTACTTATTGAATTCAGGCCTCTTTTCTTAGTTCATTTCTTTCTTTTTTTAATCTACAAGCGTAGTCCTAATTGGAAATCGATAGAATATGTCAACAAATGACTATTACGAGAGAAAAAAGCTGTGGAACTAATTACAATCCAGGTATAGCTATTGCTCTTATGTGTGAACGAGTAAGCATGCAAAAATGTCGTTTTGTTTGTTTTATTATAAAAATTGTGTTTATATAGTTAAACTTGTTCTGTCTCATTATTTAACATACATTAGGAAAACTCAGTCAAGTTATCAAACACAGACTACTCTACTTATTTTCTGAGTGAATTCACTGTTATTAGTGGATCTAACTATCTAGTACCTGTCAGGAAATCAGTTTTCACCTGAAAATACCACAATTAGATAGGCAGGGAATTTGGGGCCCTGTAATATCAGGATTTATTACAGAGTTCCTGTACTGATAAGATGCATACTAGCCCTTGCTTGATCTATTGTAGTGAAAAGAGCTTAAAGGAACACTTCTTGTTATTGGAATGGTATTTTCCGGAATACCCGTGACCAATTGGAAAAGTTTAGCAGAGAGATGGTTGTATGAGAGAGATGTCGAAATTAGGAAAAATCTTCCCCTGGACATGGAACTTTCACCCATGCTGCTGAAAGTCTATGACGTCGATCAACCTCCAACCACTGACTCAAGGAGATTTGCTCTCATCTTACACACCCAGGCCACTTGAGCAAATAGTAACCCTAAGGATTGATCTCAGTAGAAGGGAAGCACAGATGAATGAGGGTTGTTGAAGTGGAATGGTACCTGGTGAATTTGAGAGTACATTGGAAGATATCTATCAAACTCCTAGACTCTCGCTATCAGAGCACACAAGCCCCAGCTCTGGTCTAGACCAACATCAATTAGTGACATAGAGGCTGAACATACCACTGGTGGATGATTTCCACCAGTCAGAGTTGTCTTCTTGACAAATAAGAAAACAGACACTTATATGTGAAGACTATGATCCATGGGATTAGGAACCTTTCAGGGTTGAAAGGTTTGCCACAACATCAATAACAACAACATGATACTTTGGATTGTGCAGGGCTGTTTGACGAATAACCATGAATAGCATGCCACCCTTTCCTTGGTTTAATCCAAATGAAGTATAATGTGGCAGAACCTGCAAATGAAATGAGCAGTTTCTTGTCCAGAAAGCAAGCAAAATTAGCTCAAGTGGTGATCTGTTTAACAAGGGATGAAGTTCCGATGTTGCTTTGTAATTATGGATAATTGGTTATCCAATTGGATGCTGAAATGTTCGTAGACATAATGAACAAAGTGGAATTACTCAATATTTGCAGCAGTGTATCCACTGCACCATAGCCAGAAGCAAATGCAAGGCTATTGACAAACCTGAGGTCGTTGTTTGACGAATGTGTTGACAAGCAACAAAAGAAACTTAGTGACTTTATGGGTTTGTTTGTCAAATTTTAAATAAGCCACAGACTTGTGGGGTGATATTGTCGTATACTGTTAATTGTTTGTTTCAGTTCCAAGTTCTTTCTGGTGTATCTCCAAAAGTTAATTCATTTTCTTCTCTGTGTTAGCAGTTCTTACAGTGGCCATCTACATTTAGAGTTTGGAGTTTGATGAAGTATTCTCCTTTATTCATGATTAAAGTGACATTCTTTTTGTATGATGGTATAAATGCTATGGTGTTGTCTTCTTTCAAATTTTTTAGGGTAATTTCTTATGATAGGTTGGTATAATAGTGAGTCTTGCACTTTATGGCTTTCTAGACCCTTGACTTTAATATTATTTTTCTAATAGTTTGTTTGTTTTTGTTTGTTTATTGAAGTTAAGCACAAAGCTACACAATGGGCTATCTGTGCTCTGCCCACCACGGGTATCGAAACCCGGTTTCTAGCACTGTAAGTCCAAAGACATACCGCTGTGCCACTGGGGGGCTTTCTAGTAGGCTTTAAGTGTTTGTTGTGGTAGCTATGTCTAAGATGAGTATTTTTTATGTGTTAAAGCGAAGTTTAGTCCTTTTTAGTGCATTTTCTTCAGATTTTATTAATGGTTATTTATTTATGTTTGTTTGAGTGCAATTAGGTGTGTCTATAATGCTGGTAGGATTCTTGTTTTTAGAAATGATGAGTTAATTTATTTTCTATATACAAATTTCTTTAATGCTAGTTTTTCCTTTTGTTGTTGCTAAACTTAAAGCTACATAATGGGCTATCTCTGCTGTGCCAATCACGAGTATTTAAATCAGGTTTGTAGTGTTTTTAGCCCACAGACTTACCGCTGAGCCAAGGGAAAGTTTTTAGTATTTGAGCATATGTGTGTTCATATGAAGTTTGAATAGCTGTACGTATCATGATAAAGTATGTGTTGCATGTTGTATCATCTAACGTCAACATAAATCATTAATGCTATTCTGTATCTTGTGTTTATTTATATGGTGATATTTGGTCCTAAATTGGAGTATAGCCTTATTAGTAATGCTTGAAGACGGCTTGAATGGGCCGTCTCCAAGCATTATTAGTTTCAAAGTGGGTTCCTCATCATTGAATAGCCTTATTTGGTTTTGGAGCTAGTCTTTGACATTGTTTGGTGTTGATAGGTAATTTAACTTTAAATATTTTAAAACTACCTTATGTTCTTTACATTCATGGAATAAGGTGAGGTGATTATTTGGTTAAGCTAATCTACAGTTAAGTTTGTGCAAGTTCATTACAAACTCCAGAGCCATGCTGCGGGTAAGTTTGTTGTGACTATATAGCCAATCATTGTCATGGTTAGTAGTCTTCATAATAACATCACTGTAGTTATTAATCAGTAATTTTTATAACAAGCTACTAATTAGCTTTATCCTACATTTCAGCTGATCGAGTGTGTTATCGTTTAAATTATAAAAAAAGCTATTAATGATTTATGTTTATTAGAAATAAGTATTGTAGCATGAAACATGTTAAAGATAGCGAGAGTAATAATCTCTCATTTTGTAAACAGGGGATTCATACTACTAGCTGCATGGCGGCGCACTAATCCGAAAAATTCTGTAGAAGACAGAATGGGTGAAACATATGCAGAAGCAGCTGTCTCTATTACAATAACGACTTTGACCAACTTCATTTCTTTCTTGGTTGGGGTCATCACTCCTTTTCCTTCTGTTCAGATCTTCTGCATTTACACTGCTATAGCTGTGCTATTCACATATATCTGGCACATCACCTTCTTTGGAAGCTGTTTGGCTGTTAGTGGATATGCTGAGAAACGTAACCTCCACGGAATGGTTTGCATTCCTACTACACCAAAATCTTTAGCCAGTAAGTATATTAATTTTATTCTTAAAATGTAGCATTTTTTGATAATGTAATAAAGCAAATGGCATTGAGTAATAGGATTACTTCACGTCAATTTTATTATCATTCAAATATATTTATTAGTATCAAAAGTAAAAATAATGGAATTTCAATATATATATATATATATATGTGCGCGCGTGTGTGTGTGTGTGTGTGTGTGTGTGTGTATCTCATGTAAAATCGCTTTTTTAAGTTCAACATAACAAATCAATTTTTAAAATACCTTGAGACAGTGTATTTATAATTACTTGTATATGGTAAAAAGATTGCAAGTTAAAGGTTTGTAGTGGCCATATGCAGTAAGTAGAAAATATGTGGTTACCCCATTTAAATAGTTGATATTTAAATATGTTTTCATAGTCAGGTTTACGTTCATTAATGAGGATTTCTGAAATATAGATATTTAACTGTAAGAAATGAACGTTAGGTTTACGTTCATTGGTGAGGATTTCTGAAATATTGATATTTGACTGTAAGAAATGAATGTTAGGTTTACTTTCATTGGTGAAGACTTCTGAAATGAATGTTAGTTTACATTTACTGGTAAGGATTTCTGATATGTAGATATCTTACTGTAAGAAATGAACGCTAAATACTGGAACGATTTTTGTTCTCATTGTAATTTAAACAAATTAACAGTACACTTTTTTTTAAATGAAGTCATCAACGAAAAACAAGTAATATTTTTTAAAAAATTGAACTGACTGTGCTATACAATTCAGTTTCAGTTTGTTTGTAATTAAGCACAAAGCTACATAATGGGCTATCTTTGCTTTGCCCTCCACGGGTATCGAAACCCGGATTCTAGCGTTATAAGTCCGCAGACATACCGCTGTGCCACTGGGGGGCAATATACAATTCTTACCAAAATTTGAAAATTGATGATAGATTTCTTGTGTTACGCAATTAAAAATGCTCTAAAGAGTTTCATGATATTTCAAAAGTTAATCATACTCGTAAAATCTAAATTTCAACGATGGGCATATCAAGCCCATCATAAGAGTCGACTTGTGTGTTCTGCAATGTAAATTAAAATCCTGAAAAATTTTCCAAAAATATATAAGTTTACGCTGTGTTTCCGCAATGATTAAATCCTTTTACTCATTTTAATTCCAAACAATAAAATATGCAATTAACAATAACCAGGTCTTGACACTATAGAAAAAAAAATAGAACTGATTTAGACAGCTTCATTTAGCTATACAGATCACAATGCCAACCAAAGTAGAGATTCAAAATATTTTAAACTCTACCAAACTGGTATCACTTTACTTGTTTATGTATTTTTATTGCAGCATTTGCTTTGTTTTAGATACTTCATATACCAATTCTACGAATATCCAGCGACCCTACATTGTGTTAAAATTTTAATTTTTCCCCCTATATATCTGTTTAGTTTTTATATGTCCATAGAGTGGACACAACATCTATAAACTTTCAGCATAGCCATATCCTTGATACCTATAATTTTTACAATAATTAAAACCGCAATCACAAATTTATAAAATTTAATCCTCACTTTGGCCTACAGATAAGTGTATAAAGTATAAAGCTGCTAAAGTAGGGATTAGATTTTATAAATTTGTGATTGTGGTTTTAATTCTTGTTTTATTACTTTTTTTTAGCACGATCCCTACTTCATTTTGTAAGATTCATAATTTTTTAATACTCTTGTTTTTACTTTTTTATGTTATACCTTTATAAAGTATATACTTCATCTTTAGAAACTGTCACGCGTTTATCCATACATATATAGCGCCATCCACTGGGTTGAAAAGATATTTAAGTATGTGAATTATTTGTTTACCATTTATATTATATATGGATTTTTATTGAAATATCAAAAGCGAGTGCCCACAGACCAGTCACGTAAGCTGGAGAAATCTTGTAGCAATAGTCTGAGCCATCTAGGTACTAGCCCCGCTGACGTGATCACATACATAGGTAATATACGAAAAAGTTGCTGTTTTAGAAATTTTTGAATTGTTATATCTGAACCGTTAGCAACCTTTCTAGCATATTATTAGAATATAACATCATAATATTAGGTCGTCAAGAAATTAATATCACGTTTTGGAACACATTCATTAACCATCCCCCAAAAAACGTACATCACATATAGTAGTTAATTGAACCTCTTAAATGTCACGTTAGTGTAGCCTACATAATGGTGATGGTACACGACGAGACACACACATTCGGCATGTAATGCTGTTTGAATACAAAAAGGGAAACAATGCATAAAGAATATCAAAGAAGTTTATGGAAATGTTTTAAACGTTTGCAAGTGTCAACGATGGTTCAGCAAATTTCGTTCAGGTGACTTTAGCCTTGAAAACGGTGATGGCAGGGGCCGACATGTTGGAATTGATATTAATGCTCTGAAGACGCTTGTTGAGTCTAACCCAAAGCAACACGCTCGTGAAATGGCCCTGAAATTGCATATCTCTCATGAAATAATACGTAAACATCTAAGAAATATGGGAAAACTCCATAAAGAAGGTGTTTGAGTGACTCACGAACTCTCCGATAATCATCATTTCCAACGTGCGAACATTGCTTCGTCTCTTCTGGTGCGTAATGCACATGAACCATTTTTGGATAGAATTGTCACCGGTGATGAAAAATGGATTCTCTATGCTAATATTAAACGCCAAAAATAATGGCTCAGTCCTAAACAAAAACCACTCCCGACCCCAAAACCTGGACTCCATCTGCAGAAAGTGCTGCTTTGCATTTGGTGGGACATCAAAGGAGTAATTCATTTCAAACTCCTCAATCCACAACGAACTGTCAATGCAGAGATCTATAGTCAGCAACTGGAACGTTTAAATCAAGCCCTTCATCAGAAACCCCTTCTCTAGTCAATCGGAAAGGTGTTCTTCTTCTCCACGACAATGTACGTCCACATGTGGCACGTTTGACGCAACACAAGATTATGGAGTTGGGTTGGGAAGTTCTCTCCACCCACCATATTCTCCAGATATGGCACCATCAGGTTACCATCTTTTTCGTTCGCTGTAGCACCATCTTAATAGGAAAACATATGCAAATGTGGAAGGTGTTAAAGAGGACATCGACATGTTTTTTGCTTCAAAGCCAAGTGATTTCTTTAATCAGGGCATTAACAACCTGATTGTAAAATGGAAAAGCATCATCATTTTTTAATAAATGTTTTGATATACAAGTTGTTTAGGTTTTTTTCATTAATTTCTTGACGACTTAATATATCATAACCAATGTTTGAATGGTCAGTTCTTGGCTTAGGAATTCGATAAGATGGAATCCTTGTCAATCTCTACTATTAAATACTACCATACTTAAAATTATCACTGCAAAGTTATTTGTTCAATGTTCAACTCATTTAAAAATAATCATAATGTTTTGAATAATAACTAGTTTACTTAAACATTTATGGCAAAATTATATCTTTTATTATAGTAGAAGCCATGAAATTTATCTCAGAGCTCAGCTTTTTTTATTATTGAATGATTTCTGATTGTTTAACTTTTTTCTGCTAAAACTTTGATATGTTACAAAATCAGTACATGCTGGCTAATATATAGAATGTTCCAATAAATATTATAAATTAATTATTGCTAACAGATATATGGCAACCTTATATCAATACTTAAATTATTCAAATATTCTAGATGTTGTATGGGCACAGTTTAATGCTATTAGAATTGCGCCTTACAATTTATCATTACCATTAAAAGTCCAAAAATATCAAGGGCACTAAAATAATGAATCATTGCTTTCTGATCGTTATAATTTTTTGTTCTATGATGTTGTATAATTATGAATAAACTTTTCTAATTATTTAGTTAATTTTCGGTTTTGATCTATGTAAATAGTTCGCTTTGATCAAATGCTATTAATAATTATAAAATTGATAAGACTAATTGTGTCTTAAATTGTGCATACAGATTTAAATATAGTAAATCTTGGTTGTTCTTTAATTACCGTTGAACTGATGAGAAAAATGTATACAATAATACTTTATCTAGTTACGCACAAATTATGTACACCAAAGTTTTAGATGAAAATAGTAAAGTTTCCCCAATGTGTGTGTGTGTGTGTGTGTTTCAACTACTTTCACTAACCTCACACAAGTGCGACAAGCTCTTTTTTTTTTTAACTATAATTTATTAGTTACTGTGAGACGTTATCTTGTCTGCAGAAAACATAGTGATCGCACAATACTCTCTTCTTCATTTGTATTAAAGCTTAAAGCTTTATTGTATGTACCTATGATATTATTTTTTTTATTTCGTAGAAAACAGAGGGTTTTGGTTTCGAATTTGCTGCACTGGTGGTATCAATGAGGAAGATCCAGAAAACGTAGACGACAACTCTGATAATGCTTTGATGTCCTTTTTTCGTGACGAAGTTGGTGGTCTTTTGACTAGATTTCCTGTTAAATTTATAATAATTTTCATCTTTATGGGATATCTTGCTGTAGGATTGTGGGGCTGCACTATGGTTAGAGAAGGGTTAGAGCGGCATAAACTGTCCCGCTTTGATTCTTACTCAGTCTCATTTTATGCGCTAGATGACAAATATTTCCGTAAGTACCCCTATCGTATCCAAATAGTTGTCGAAGGAGAGATCGACTATTCCAATGCTAAAATGCAAGAAATAATAGAAAGTATGTTAAAGGCTTTTGAAGATTCTGATTACATATCCAATTTTTCTTTAACAGAATCTTGGTTACGGGCTTATTTGTCGTTTCAAAATGATGGAAGAACAAGTGGTTTATTATCAGGTCTAAACATGAGCAATCCTAGAGATTTTATAATAGGACTAAAAGATATTTTCCCAAGGTTACCTTTGACAAAACGCTTCAAACAGGATATCGTCTACAATAAACTAGGAACGGCTATTATAGCTTCAAGATTTCTGGTTCAATCTGAGAACATTCTTGATGCCAATCAAGAAAAAAATATGCTAATTAAACTGCGTGAAATTGCAGACAGTTATCCATTCAAGGTGACCGTGTTTAACCAGTATTTCCTTTTCTGGGACCAGTTTATATTGGTGCGAGAAACATCTATTCAGGCAATCAGTGTAGCAGCTGCTGTTATGATGGTCATCTCCCTTTTTTTTATACCAAGCATCAGCTGTGCTGTGTGGGTAGCCTTTTCAATTATCTCGATAGAAATTGGAGTAATTGGGTACATGACACTTTGGGATGTAAATCTCGATTCAATATCAATGATTAATCTTATCATGTGTATTGGGTTTTCAGTAGATTTTTCTGCTCACATTTCTTATTCATACATATCTGTAAAGAATGAATCGCCAAATGATCGTATTCGGACAGCTCTATACTCACTGGGGACTCCAATTCTACAAGGGAGTATATCAACAATTCTTGGTATATTGTCTCTTGCTTTTGCACCCTCGTATATTTTTAAAACCTTCTTTAAGACGATGTTCTTAGTCATATTGTTTGGTGCATTGCATGGGCTTTTGCTTTTACCGGTATTATTATCGCTCTCAGAATATTGTTGTTCTAAAACAAAACACAAAGATACGGTCGCAAGTAAAATTAGCAACCCTTTCTTCATTAATCCAAATGACAAGGTTTCAATCGTGGGTTCAGTTGGAAAAGGTTCAAAACCCCTAACTAACAGGTTGTCTTCAAATGATTCAATTGTTTACAGAGATCTAGAAGAAGAAAGAGTGGCTACTTGGAGATGTAGTAATAATGATTTAAAGCGACAAGAAAATATCGTTTTGTCTACTGAGAAAGACCCGGAGTTTGACACAAATGTAGAAAAAAGCAGACGGAAAAGCTTACCACCTGGTGAACAGTCTAGTTCAGTCCATTACTCTGTCAATGAGGAGTATGACAACGTCGCATTTGAAACTGACGATAAAATAGAATATTTGGCTGCTCCAAAAACTGTATTTCAACTTTCTGACAAGGGTTTCGAAAGACATAAGATATATTCAGGAGATGATTCAAAATCTACAGAGGGAAAAAACCGGCAGTCAGCAAACACAAAAATGTCAAATAAAGAAGAAAACTTAGAGCTACCAAATACTTTCAATGTTAATAGCGAGCATGCAAATGAACTTCAAAGACCTAACTTATGAAAACATCTGAATGAACCGCAGTTTTATATAAATACTTTTAAAATATGTATGGTTAAATATCAGCTTTAAAAAATTATTTTTAAGAAGTTAAATTATTCTTAATTTTTATAATTATTGTCAAACCTAAAATTTTAAGATAAATTTTTATTTAAATTGGCGAAGGTGTTTACAGAATTAATTTATCTGTATAATGGCTGCTTTAAAATCAAGAAGGCACTGCGTCTGATATTGGTTGGTGTACTTTGCTCAAGTACGAAGATTGGAATGTTAACAGAAAAATAAATATTTTCTATGTTTTTCACCTTAATTTTATCTTTTACCTAACTTATTAATTCTTAAGTTTGAAAATGGTTAGTGTTAAAGTATATTTGTTATACTTTCTCAAAATAATGAAAAGTATATTTGTTATATTTTCTCAAAATAATGAAAAGTATATATTGATTTTCGATAACTTTAACGCATATATTACGCACCTGCTAACACTTATATTTCTTGCTAATCGTGTTACAACTGTAAGTAATTTGTTCTATATATAACTCAGTGTGTCTTTAAATGTCTCCAATCTATAGTTTCAATGTTCTCTGTAGTTGTGAAACGAAAACAAAGTTGCATATAAATACTACACTGTATTTTTGCTTAGTTGATAAAATACCCGGAACTTGTAAGCAGTTGTAAAATTTTGAGTCAAAAGTAATTATAATAATTCGTTATGTTTATCAAATATTAGATTTAAAAGTCATTTATACATATATGATCGCTATCATAAGAACCGTTTTTTCTCAAAAATATAAATTTTGAAATTGTTTTTAAGTTCATTGAAAACCATTTACCTTGTTATTTATCGGAAGAATGGGTGATTATAAAATTTAAGAACTCTATCTTGATCATTTTGAAATATTCGTAATTTCAAAATAACCTTTTTAATTTGGAAATAAAAAACTTACGTCTTTTACAGCTGTATATATATTGAAATAAATAAATGGGTAAATAAATAAATAAGTGTGCTTTTTGTCAATAACGTTTTATTATGAAAACATCTATACTTTTAATTCAGCCCTAATGACAAAGTGATCTATTTTACAAAATACTGATAAAATAAAACCTGCACAAGGAAAAATAAAATGTAAAATATAAGCACATCTTATTCCTTCTTTAAGGCAAAATACCAGTAATACGTTTTCAAAGTAAATTATTAACAGGCATTTATTTCGTACACTACTCTATTCAAATTTGGTGGCCCGGCATGGCCAGGTGGTTAGGACACTCGACTCGCAATCTGAGGGTCGCGGGTTCGAATCCCCGTCCTACCAAACATGCTCGCCCTTTCAGCCGTGGGGGCGTTATAATGTGACGGTCAATCCCACTATTCGTTGGTAAAAGAGTAGCCCAAGAGTTGGCGGTGAGTGGTGATGACTAGCTGCGTTCCCTCTAGTCTTACACTGCTAAATTAGAGACGGCTAGCGCAGATAGCCCTCGTGTAGCTTTGCGCGAAATTCATAAAACAAACAATCAAATGTGGCCGTTGGTGGCTGAATGGTTAGCATGTCGAGTTGTGAATCTGAGGGTCCATAATTTTCGTGACATTGCCGATCCGCATTTTAGGGGCGTGGGTGCACTATATTGTTTGTTTTGATTGATTTCGTGCAAAGCTACTTGAAGGCAATTTGCGCTGGCCATCCCTAATTTTGAAATGATAAACTAGAGGCAGGGCAGCTAGTCAACACCATCCACCACCAACTCATTAGCTACTCTTTACTAATGAACAGTGGGATTGACCATTATGTTATAATTCCCCCACACCTAAAAGATCAAGCATGTTCGAATTTCTAACCTACAACAGTTGACGTTGGTGTTGTTGACTAGCTGCTTTCCCTCTACTCCAGCAGTTCAAAATTAAACTGGTAAGTGTATATTAATTACAGGTTTTAAAAATGAAAACATTAAAAGAAGCCAATTATTACAAAATTCACTATGAAAGGTGGAAAAAACACTTTATATACGATATGAACAGAATATAACCATTCAATAAATAAATAAATACATTATTACTTATACACATTGCTTGAATTATCAACATAAACCAAATAAACAATATAAACACAACTATATTCTCAGTTAATTGTCAGGTAACATAACAATAATAATATATATATACTAATTCATGATGTTAGAAAAACATGTAGGTTCAAAAAGTCTTGACAGAAATATATATACTAAATTAAGCGTCAAGAAAAATAACAAAAACTAAATTATATATATATATATGTACGTTCACCAACCACTAAAAAACGTATCTTCCATAACCAGCTTTAAGTATATATATACATGTATATCACATGTCTGAAAAATAAATGGTTCAAAAACTTCTTAACATTAAAAACATACTTGATAAATAAAAGTAAAGAATGGGGAAAAACTAAGAAAAGCAACATTAGCGACATCAAGTGCTTAAATCCTTAATGTCTTGGTGTAATACTATTATTCATCTTCTGCAGAAGGTTGTGGGAAATCAACTGCAACATGTTATACAAAAGCCAAGAAGCAAGCCAAACCTTAAAGTAGAATATGTAGACCTAAAATGACAAGTTTCATAATACATTGGTTTGATTATTTTTCTTTTGTCATTTTTTAATATCTATAAATAATAAACAGATACAAATTTACAATTTATAAATAAAGAATTTTAAAAATCACTATGGATATCTCTTAACAGTGAAAACAGCTATCTTTTTAACAATTGTATAATGATGTCTTGGCTTATGTATGTAGGTGTTGGTTTTTTGCTCTAACCTATTCTAATACACAATGAACAAAGGAAATCAGAGCTGCTGTTTTCACCAGATTCTCTAAAAGCACAGATGAATTAAATATCAACATTGTTGGATTGGATGAGGAATATGTCTAAGTAAGTATCTGTAACAATAGTTACAGTTTGTAGCTGTAATAATATTTTGAATATGAGAAGAGTCGATACAATGACAAGATAAACTCTGCTTACTGTTAGATAACATACTGTCACCACTGTACTGTCAGGAGATACATCTCTATGCAGATTGCATGCCATTATGACAAACCAGTAACTCTTAAGCTACTGTAATCGAACTGTGGTGTTCGTCTTCACTTTTATGCCACACCAACGACTCTAAAGTGTGGAGTATGATTTAGTAACAGATTCACGGTCTTATACCCTAATCACTAGGCCATGCCCAGCTCCATGAATCAAGCATAAATATGAATTCTTAAAATACGATTCACAGCCACTTCTACGTGCCTTTGAGATGCTCAAACAGGCCTCAAAAAGTTATCATCCGTGCACAGCTGATTAACTGTATAATGAGGAAAGGAAAACACATTGACTGCAATATATTAGTAGTTATCCCCGCACTTCTGCGTCCCGTGCTGATTAGCTACCTTAGGTGAATATAGAAAGGGAAAATGACGTCAGTTTCACGAAATGGCACTGGAGTGCACGTTTGTCTTTGAGAAGGGGTGATATTATAGTTCCATTGTGACTCACCAAATGGTGTGTTGCTAGGAACTGATCGCGTTACTAAGGCACAATAGGTGGATTGTGTTAACAAGGGCATTGTTATTGTAGTTGCATAGAATGGTGAGGCCATATATGGTGCCTCAACTTATGTTCACTTTATAGTTTTCACTTCTATATTTAATTTGCCACCTACTGTTTTGCTTTTATAAGTAAAACCATTATTTGAACAAGACAACCATATTTTAACTATAGATTTATTGTATATAAAATATTTAGTAAAACTGTAGTGGCTCAACTTTATCTGTCATTGCCAATAAAATATTTCTTGACAAATTGTTTCTTTTTGACAGTTTATTATTTCCCCCAATAAAGATTTTGCAAGCTGATGTACATAAAAAGACATATTTATTAAAGAGATATTTATATGAAAATATTTTGTAACAAATTTATGAACAAACATATCATTGATATCTTTGTAGAATCCAAATTTAGATAACAGGTTTTGTTTTGACACATGTTGACAATGATAATATGCATCATATATGCAATACTGAAATCTAGACCATCAACTGGCCTACTGCATTCAAGCAGGAATTTATGAACTCAGACAATACAACATCAACCTAATCAACAGCAAGAAAGACAAAGAAAAAACCCGTCATAACAAAAACCTAGATCAACTAAGGTGCCAACAACGAAAATACGTCAACACGACGAACCAATCAACCAATCTCATAATTAACAGATCTAACTGATAATTCAGTGCTGAAGAGGTATATCTGCTCAACAAAGGACTCAACTTCACAGTAAGGCCAAAGAATGTTCCATCTATTGAAGTAGAAGCATGCCTTGAAGACCTACCCAGAAGACTAGTGGTCTATTCTACACCAACAAAACTACGAAAAACAACCACCAGAAAGAAGACAAGATCAACACCAATTCCATCGATAACCAACAATTTATCTTTCCAAGTAAAACTGAAAACATATATTTCGCTGAAACACCTCAAAACAGTATTTTAAACACTTTTCTTCAAAGAATTCTCACATAAAACCACCAATATAATTTCACATGAAATAAAGCTAAAAAACAACCTTACACAGAAAGATATTAATTCTATAAACAACCTAAAACAAGAAAACAACATCAACATTCTAAAAGCATATAAAGGCAATGCTATTGTAATAATGAACACAAGTGAGTAAATTCATAAAATGAATGATATCCTATCAGATACAACCAAATTTAAGCCAATCCTCACAAATCCAACAAAAACACATGAAAACCAACTAAACAAAATGTTACTACAATTAAAAAACCAACACAATGTCAGAATTCCTTTACTCCTACCTACGTACGACCGACTCCTGCACACCAAAACTGTAGGGTACCCCCAAGCCTCACAAACCTGATTGTGCCCTATGACCCATAATGTCGACCTATGAATTGTTTAACTAAAACCTTGGTAAGTACAAAGCGTGGGCTTTTTCTACACATGTAACATCAACAGGATCATTTTTAAGGGCTCTTTTAACTTCAAATCTATTCTCTATCAAATAAACCATAAAGCCTTAATGACCAGTTTTGATGCAATCTCCATTTTCACTGAGTCCCAACTACTGAAGCCTGCAAGATAGCTTTAGAACTTTATATCCAAGACCTCAACCCATTAATACACATCTACAGCAACCAACTAGCAACTCTTCTAGAATTTACTACCACCAAAACCAACTTCATGTTCAACAACCAAAATTACATACAAATAAATGGCTAATCCTGTGTCACCAATTCTAGTCAACATTTTCATGACACAGATTGAATCTCAAGTGATCAATTCAGTCTTACACCCACCACTATACTGGTACAGATATGATGACGACACATTTGCTAGATTTACGTCTACAGAACACACACTTAGTTTTTCAACCACGCTAACTCCATACACCCAAACATTAGTTTACCTGTGAATACGAAAAAGCTAAACAAATAACATTTCTCAACCTCAAGATCACAAAAATCGATACACAATTCAAGACAGAAATCAACTGAAAAATCACCCATACTGGACTATACTTTGCCTGAAACTCGGCACATGAAACAAAACAAAACTCAACATATTAAGAAACAAATAAACACAGCCACAAAACTATGCTCACCAGATAAAATTAACGAGGAAATCAAACAATTGAAACAACACTTCCTCAACATCAGTAAATTTCTTTCAAAAAAACCATACACACATACCTAGGCCAACAACACAATCAAAAACAAACAAACAATAATAAGTTCAATGAAACAACTAACTATAAAATCCTGCACCATTGCATACTGTATATTCCTGATATTAGCAATAAAATAATCAACATTTGGAAAAACTTTACAATAGAATATAACATTCTAATAAACAATAAATTCATTCAAAAACTGGGCACAAACTAAAATCCATACTATGTAAAAACAACATTGACAAACATAACACCAACATTGTTTATAAAATACAATGCAACAACTGCCACGAAATCTATATTGGAAAAACAAGACTAAAAATGAAAACCAGATTTAATGAACACAAAAATATCTGCCCATGTATTTGAACACTGCAAAACGAATAAACACAACATAAGCATAGAAAACACCAACATATTAAGTAGAGAAATAAAGGCAAACAATCGAAAAATCAAAGATGTCCTACTTATACAAAGTTACGTCTCAAGTTGTTTGTTAATTTCCCGATATAACTTCTTCCCAAGGAACTTCAGCGATACAAGGCCTTTCTTAAATAAAACTAGTTTATGCTTTCTCAATACAAATTTGCAATACACTTAATTTCCACAGTCACTTTAACTTAACACACGCTATAATTCACAACGAATCACGCACTTTTCTTAAGGTCACTACCGCTCACTTCACTCGATTATCTGTCTCTATTTCTGTCTATCTGCAATTAATTATCTCACTTTATTTGCCGCGCCTATATACAAGAATAGAGGGCGTCTAGTATACACTTACCTTTTCATGACCCTTCTAGACACGTTATCACGTGTTACCAGCGTCACGTGACCTCCACTGTCGTAACACTGCCCCTTCCTTAGTATTGTTCATCCTGAACAATAGCCACTTACAATAAACCAATAGATAATTAATAATAACTTATTTAAATGTAGAGAATTTACAAGTACAAATTAAAATTCAACAAAGTCTCTTAATTTTTTGGAATGTATCTTCTTCCATACTGGTCTCCATCTCATTGGCTTGTGCTTCATGTGGGGTTCATCTACTCCATCAGGAAATGTCCTATTATCGGTAACAGTCACATCAGTGGTAGTAACTTCATCAAGGGCTTCACTGTTTCCCTTCTCAAAACTGGGTAGAGTTTCTTTTTCGATAGTGGCTTTTTCAGATGACATCAGCAGCATCATTTGTTCCATTGTTCCCTTCGTTCCAACTGAAATGTCCTGGACGGTGATAATGCCAAAGCCTGATGGCACGCACCATCTTTGGCTTACCTCGCCGACCACATTTTATTCGAATAGTCACGTCTGAGAGACGATCCACTATGTCATATA
>NW_013666947.1:283987-291439 GCF_000517525.1 Limulus polyphemus
CCATAAACAGTGGAGGGATTAAGACATCCCAGTCATCTTGGCGGCTATGACAAAACTTTGCCAATTCCTGTCCAAGTGTCCAATTGTACTTTTCTACCATCCCATCAGACTG
This sequence comes from Limulus polyphemus, assembly GCF_000517525.1. Lineage (NCBI taxonomy): Eukaryota > Metazoa > Arthropoda > Merostomata > Xiphosura > Limulidae > Limulus > Limulus polyphemus. The sequence goes on from NW_013666947.1 coordinate 284,100, forward strand.
TGGGTGAAGTGGTGTTATCCTGGTCTTTCTTATGTCAGACAACTTGACTAGTCCAGTCCTTCCTCAATCTTAATAGTTTTGAATGGACTTAAGCTACTATTGTTCTCCTAGAAATTATAAGTGTTGGAATCCAGTTGAAAGTTTACAAAGTCCACCACACATCATTATGTGATAACTGGTTCAGACAATAGGTTGACTGCTGATGAAAAATTGAGCACTTGATGTTTTATACTTATAGAATTTTCTAAGATAGTTTTCTATTTCCTGAAATTATTTCATTGTATTTCCATTTCTTTATTTTCCACACTATTTATCGGGGTTTAAAGGAATTTAATTTATCTTTACTTGCTCATGTTAATTTATCTTCTTTTCATTTAATCTCAGAAAGAATCGCTGCTACCCAAGGATTATTCTAATTTTCACATTTATTTTCATGCTTATCTTACACTGTATTTTCTTTCAATACTGTTAGTAAACACTAAGCAACATTATATAATAAATGGGGTTAGTACATAGAGCATTAAGCAAACTCATAATCTCTCTCGTGGCTAGATTGTATATTATCAATATATAGTGACTTGCAAATGTGTTACAAGTCTGATCATGTCACTTAGAACAATGCTATTTTATTCTAACATAACATTTATTTTCTTTCTCAGTCTGTTAATTTAATTTTCATTCAGGTTTGTTCAGTTTCTGTTTCCAGTACTCTTCAATACTTGTTTACATTACGTTGCCAATTTTATTTTGTTTATAACAAGGAAGCTTCGGTGTCTCTCATTCATTTTGTTACATCATTCTTATTACCACACAAAGAGGCACCTACGATGACATCCTCGAACTTCTTAATGTTTTGGGCCCTATCTTTGGGATTTGTGTGTGTGTCTATTTATATACATAAATATGAGCTGGCTTTATTTCAAATAAAGACCAATTATAGTCATGTGGCTATTTCCTATCGTAAGAACTCAAACTTCAAACCTAGCTTGTATGTTCAAAATAGTTCAAATTACACTGAGTCAATATTTATACAAGTATGGCATTCTGCAATGCACAGAACAGTAACTTCAATAGCAGCAACAAAGTCAGAAAACATCATTCAGGATTAGAACTGAATTTTTATTAGTCTCGTTTAGAGAAAAAGAGTCTGAAAAATGTTATACAACTGAAAATTCAATATTTATTTACAATAACACAACAAAATAGCAAGTCAACTACAATAAGAGCATAGGCATGCTAAAAGTACTAATTCTAAAATTTGAACTCCCTATCAGAAGGATTATGGAAAATGATAACTGAATGACTCAATCCATCATTTTGACAAACATTTACTCAAGGTTGGTATCCTTCTCCACTAGGAAAATCACTGGATTAGAAAAAAAGGCAAAAAAGTTTTTCTTCCTCTTGGCTTCAGATATTTTTATGGGAAGATATGTATTTTCAGGTAGTAGATAGGGAACAAGAGTGTTTGTCCTCTCTTGGTATAAGCTTTTATTAATGGGCCATATCAGCACAGGTAGAATGGATTGCTTTATGTTAACCCATGGAAGACGTTTCTCAGGTTCAGACTCATGAGCTGTTGCCTGATATAACTTATGTTAAGCCAAAAAGCATCACCTTATAATTGTTGATTTAATCTGCCACAGCATGATAGCTGATCTTCTAGACAAACTTATAGGTTTTTCTACCTTAAGCCTAGGGTTATATCTAATAGGCATATCATCATCTGTTTTCAGGAGAAAATTGTCTCATAAGTGTAAAGTGCAAAGTGGTTTCATGTTGCCTCAACCATGATCATTCAGTTATAAAATATACATTTCCAAATATGTCATTGTAAATACTGAAGAACCTTAGCCTTTTAACTCCCTGAACCCAGAAAGAAAGAAGCCTACCCATTTGTAAAATGTTTTGTTATGAATATTTGGCACATTTATTCCTTGTATTTTTTCCACACATCTTAAACGTGAATATGAAGTTGTGATTTGACCAATAAAGTCTAATCTGAGATACTGATGCAATGGCAGATAATGGCCCCCACCAGCTTCTTTATGTTTTGCATGGTGCCTTCCAAAAGTTAAATCTACCTTCTTAATATAATTTAATTTTTTTATGCACCTATGGAATATGGCTTTCAGTAAACCCTCCAGATAGAAATTACTAAAATATTCATGTCATTATTTATTAATGGACAATACCATTTTAGTACATGAATCTTTTATTTATAACTACTACCTAACAGATGGTCCAGTCATATCCACTCATTTATTGTACACATAAATATATTTTTGCAACTAACTTGTTAAGCCACTTTGCAGTACAAAATTTTTTGTTATATCCGTAATATAATGAATATATTTAACTTATTTTATGAAAGCTGGATTTCTTTGAGTATCATGTCTTTTGAACTTTCTGATGGATTCAGTAAACTGGAGATTTTTTTTTCTACCAAGTCTTTCAACAAGTAATAGTTAGTAAAGAAATTATTATAGAAGAGTTCAGGAAAAGAAGGTTGTGATATTTCTTTGAATATTTAGAGCATTTCTTTAGCAAAACAAGTTCTCAATGTTCCTGCTATAGCAAAGTCACAATGAAAGTGGGTTAGATTCTTGTTTAGCTCCTCACTGTCATGGTACACACAACTAGCTACAATGGAATATTTAAAGATTGTTTGCTCTAGTAATCTCTTTTGCATGGCTGAGTGATTGCTAAATATAAAGAGAGGTGCAAAAATGTTTGAACTTCCTTGATCTTATTTCAAAGACAGACTTATATTTTTCTCTTCTTATATCAAAAACAGTGTATTGTATGATATTTTTACAATGTTACCACCGAAAATTGGTGCCAACAGCTCAAATGGAGATATGTTGAAAAATAATGACTGTTTCATCCATTTTCTCATTAACAATGTCCATTAGTATTCTTAATCTAACATACTACCCTTTATAAACCTGAGAATGCTATGCTTCCTTCATTCTTGAGGGTGTTTAAAAATTGTTTTCTTCAACCTCATTACTACCCACTTTAATCATGAATAGTCTCTCCTTTCTCAGCTGAATGCGAGATTTTTGTTAGCATGCTCAGACTGTGAATCAGAGGATTCATGGTTCGTGGCCTATATCCACAACAATATGTTCCACACTTTGAGGCTATGAGTGATATATATATATATATATATATATATATATACAAGTTTATACACTGTTTGGTCAGAAAATAGTATTTCAAGAGTTGTGTCACCCTCCAACTTCTACATTTTATAGGGTAAAGTCCATTTATTCTTTTCCTTTTTGACAATTGAAGTTTATATAACATATGAAATTGTAATGTTGACCAAAATAAAGTCAGGGTTTTAGCCCCATTTCTGTCAAATGCATAAAATCTTATCACACTGGTAACTCTATTCCTTTTATTTGTGTTGTCTTATGTGGCAAAAAAAGATGACCTCTTTATTAAGTTTAGTATATCTTGAGTTTCCACATCATGAAATAGAAACAGTCAAAATTTCGTCTGAGCTAGTTATAGTGTTTTCACTGTCAACACTTTGGTCACACTCACATTGCTTGCTTTGCATCAGATGTGGTTATTTGTTCAACATAATATATGACAACATGCAAATAAAAGTTTGAATACTTTATTTGCTAATTGTCAGGCTCCTCATGTAAGAGCTGCCATAAATAATTTCAAATGTTCAAAATAGCTTGTACTTCTAAATTTTATGCCACATTTTTTCAAGCAAACGTGAATAAAGCAACCATAGTTAAATCAAGTGCCGAAAAGCAGCTTTTATTTACCCTTCTTCTTCTTTCCCTGCTATGACTAAAATGCATATGAGATCTTACACTACAGCGGTTAGATCAGCAGCTAACCATAAAGCTAAATGTCCAGTTTATGCCTACAAATCGTTTATTATTCTTTTATGTAAGAAGCTATGAAAGGCTTAGCCTCCCCAATTGGGTGAAGATATATAGCTCATCTCTGACTGCCCAAGTAGCAATCCCCTTCAACATCTGTCATAGACAAACAGCCAAAAATGTCCCTTATAGAATATTATTCTCACAAACTCAAAAATATTATAGAGTATCTGTGACAGATAGTCTACCCAAACGTGCCACCTATGGTGCTAATGCAATTACTTTATTAGATTATATCAAACCTGTCTCTTTTCAGATCATCTTTCAACAGGTCTGTGCTGCCATCCATTATTATCTTGGTCTTCCTTACTTTTACCGTTTTCACAAACTCTTCTCTCATACCCCTTCATTGTTTAACTTTAAATTATGGTAGTCTATCGTTACTAGACTGGGTGTGAATTAGTGATTAGCATCCTTAGATCTTGAATCCAAGGGCTTATTGTTTGAGGCCTGTTTTCACAAAAACATACTTCATGCCTTGAGGCTACATGCACATTATAATAGTGATGATCAAATCCAGCTATTTGGTTATGAAATATCCTAAGTGCTATAATATGATGACGTTGACTAACTTTCTTTTTTTCTAATCTATCATTTCATATTTGGGGATAGTTTCTTGCAGACAGCTTCTTATGTAACTTTAACTAAATAAACAAACTATCCTACTATGTTAGATGAAGCAAAAAATAATAGTGGTTGAAACATTGCAACAATACTAGAACTGATATTATTGCAACTAATGAACTTTACTAAACAATTGTTATACTTTCTTCCTTCCATTTTTGCAAAACCGAAATATTTTGGTTAGACAGGCACTACCATTATACCTAAACAGGATGTTATTGATCGTGTTCTTTATTTGTTTTTTAAGCACAAAGCTACACAAAGGGCTATCTGTGCTCTGCCCACCACAGGTATCGAAACCGGGTTTCTAGCAGTAGAAGTCTGAAGGTATACCACTATGCCACTGGGGAGCAGTCGTGTTCTTATTGAAAATATTCAGTATGGACATAGGCTACTGCATAACATGCTCAGACTGTGATTCTGAGAATTTGTGGTTCAGGACCCATTGCCACAAAATGCAATCCACACATTCTGTCTGTGAGTACTTTATAAATATGATGACGAGATCCCACTATTTGATTGGAAAAGAGCAGCAAAGAGTTAGCAATTGGTGATGTTGATTAGATAGGTGCCTTGCCTTTAGTATATTAGCTCAAAATTAGTATGTAAGGGCAGATAGCATGAAATTCTGAAACAAACAAATAGTTTTTAATCTGTTTTTTCACATAAATATGGGCTGGGATGGCCTAATGGTTATCTAGAATGTGAATCTAAAATTTATGGTTCTTGACCCATTGCCAAAAATCACACTCAGAACTCTTTGGACGAGGGTAAGTTATAAGAGTGACAGTCAAATCCCAATATTTGTTCACATAGTAGTCCAAGATTTATGATGGATGCTGTTGATTATATGCCATCCCACTAGTCTATCATTTAAAACATTAGGATTGGTTATATCCAGAGAGCTCTTTGTGTAGCTTTTTATATAAATCTCAAAACATAAGGAATATATTCTTTGTAATGCTCGCGTACTCCATCAACCTGATATTTATTTGATTGTTCTTTATTGCACTACTTCATCTCAAATTGATGTTGATTATTTACAGAATGTTATTACTACAAATTCTCAAATTATTATTTTAATTGATTTAAACTTAAAATATACTGATTTTGTCTGTTCTCTTTCCAATTTCAATTACACCGTTCTTTATGTTGTTTTTATTTTTTGAGACAATAGATTATTTGTATTAAATAACAACATTCCTACATAAACATATTAATGGATCTCAAGATATTTTCGATTTTACTGTAGTCACTATTTAGCTTTTGCCAGGTACTGCAAATTGTAGTGTTCACTACCACACTGGTGGTAATCATAATCCATTTCTTTTTAATTTGTACATTAACTCCCAAATAGAGAAATGTACTTGTTTACTACCTAGCTCTGGTTTTACTAAAGATTGGAATTTCTTCAAAATAAATTATCCTGATGAACAAGAATCTTAATCTCAAAAAATTGCTTCTGCAATTTCTAAGTCCATTCACCTAACTGCTCCCTCCCGTGTTATTATAACTGAAACTTTTAACTCTGGAACTTATGACTACCTCAAAGAACACCATTTCCTTTGATGACATTTTATTGGTACCTTCCTCACTCTCTCCAAACTCCAAAATCAATAAAGCTAATGACGTTATTCATAAACTTATTAATGAGCAGATATTTTTAACTAGCTTTCCTTTTGCTCTACTCTAGGTAGTAAAAGACAAAAATCTTTCTCTTTTCTGAAAATTTTTAAGACCATAACGCATGACTCTTCTAAAAGTACTAATAATGTTATTATGTACAAAAATCAATGTAGTTTCATTAGTCTTCATAAGGTTAGTTTATTTTGTATGGATGTCAGTAATCCTTTCATACTTTCATTCTGAGCTCTTAATATAAACAATCTTAATAAGTACCACCAACAATATAAAAAATAAACATGACATATACAGCCCCTCCTTTCCAAATTTTTATAATATTTGAGATTCAGTTGTCGTCTATGTTTCTTACTGAGATCATCCAAGTTCCAAAGAAATTTGTATTATCCTAAAATCATTGAAAAATTTTGATCTTAAACATACTGGCATTCAAGTTTCTAACCTTGTATTCACACATTCATCTGCCTTTTATATTTTATTGCTTTACTCTTATTTTTCTGCCTATATAAAAGATTGCCATGATTATTATTTTGCCTCAAATCTATCAAGGAAACTCATAACCTTGTTCATTATTGGCATATTAACCTTATAACTTGCTAAGGAAATTTGCTCAAAAACATAATTCCTAAGACTTTATTTTTCTTTCATTGACCTAAAAACATTATCTCAAACTTACAAAATGCTTCCAGGAGAAAACTGCAGGTTAATTAGTTTGATTAACTGAAATAACTTAATTGTCATCACTTCATTATTCCACTGTAACCATTTACCTACGTGTGAAAAATGCTTCATTTCTGTCTGACACAGAGATTTGTTGCGAACAGTTCCACTTAAGCATCAATCATTAAGTATTTTGTCACATCTCAAGTACCTTCTGTGATTGGCCTGCACACATTAAGTTTAATAACGACCTTTCTGATAATTTCATTTTTTAAGCAAGACTTATGAAGTGCTCTGCTCTTAATCCACTGTTTCACATACTTTATGTCAATGGCATTCCATTTTCATTTCATATATGTTCACATGCATTTCAGTATGCTGACAGCACTGTTGTTTGGTTATTTCATCTGATATTAAAAGCCAGCTTGGAATTGAATCTGTTGCGTCAGCGAGTCACGTGACTACTATGACGCAACGTTTCTAGAACTATCATGTACTTTGTCG
>NW_013666947.1:292439-294564 GCF_000517525.1 Limulus polyphemus
TTAAGTGTAACGCAGAGTTATATTCGGAAAGAATAAACCAGTTTTATTAAGTAAAGACTTGTGTCGTTAAAGCTTCGTTGGAACAAAGTTACGGAAAGTTAATTAACAAACGGAGACGTAACAAAGCTATTATAGGTAGACTAATAACTAAAATGTAGAAGCTCCTGTGTTGGCAAACCCACAACGAGATTGTCAACTTCTGCAGGAAAGTGATGATGGAATTAGAATGGTATTGTCACAGTTGCCAGTTGAGTGAAACATGTAGTTATACTGACAGCTTCTGAATGCAGATACTGCACAAGAAAGAAAAAATATCTCCAGTTATAGTATTCATTAAATATTTCTGCTAGTACTTGTATAGTAGAAAGGACACCATTCACGTTGACCATGAACTTAAAAATTCTGAAAGGAATCATTGCATTGGATCACAATGTTGTAAGAGTATAAATTTGTATATGTTGCGTCAGCGAGTCACGTGACTGGTGTGACGCCACCTATTTTCTAGAACTAACCTGTACCTTGGCGAATGCTCTAGTATTTACTAGATATAGGGTAGTCTGGTATATAAAAGAGGGTGACAACGTGACGGGAGAATAGTGTGTTTGTAGATAGTGAGTAATTGAACTGCAGTCACAGGGTATTGTTGAAGTTAACGTTCGTTCGTTATAGTGTTTCTTTTAGCGCGAATATTGAAATTAAGTGTATCGTAAAGTTATATTTGGAAAGAATAAACCAGTTTTATTAAGTAAAGACTTGTGTCGTTAAAGTTTCGGAACGAAGTTACGGAAAAATCAATTAACAAACGGAGACGTAACAAATTGGTGTCAGAAGTGGAACGAGAAAAAAAATTGAAACGAGAAGCGGAAAATCAAACTACAACTTAGCAGACTTGATGGCAGCAATACAAGAGCAGCAAAAGAAACAAGAAGAACGAGAAAAGAAACAAGATAAACGAGAAAATGAACGAGAAAAGAAACAAGAAGAACGAGAAATTAAACAAGAAAAGAGATTACAGCAGTTGTTAGAGGAAAAAGAAAAGAAACAAGAAGAACGAGAAATTAAACAAGGCCTCCAACAACTGCTGTAATCTCTCTTGTTTATTTTGCTGTTCGAGCTGCCATTGTTGTAGGTTTTCTTGCCACTGCTGTAATCTTTCTTCTTGTTTCTTTTCTTTTTCCTCCAACAACTGCTGTAATCTCTCTTAAAAAGAAAAGAAATAAGAAGAGAGATTACAGCAGTTGTTGGAGGAGAAAGAAAATAAACAAGAAGAGAGATTACAACGGCTATTGGAGGAGAAAGAAAATAAACAAGAAGAGAGACTACAGCAGTGGCAACTGGAACAAGAAAGGAAACAAGAAGTACAAATGGAAAACATCAGTAAATTTAAAAGCGAATTAGATACGTTAAAGAACGATTTGTTGTGTGTTACACAAGGAGGATACATTAACCATCGACTTAATCAGCCCCAGACAATGGCAAGCCCCTTCCAGACCCCGCAGCTAAACCCTAATGCAGACATATTCAGTCCCGTTAGAAGTCACATCCCAGATATGAATGTCAGTAATAGGAGTGATTCAGTAAGAAGGAAGCCACAGGAATATGATGGGAAAGCATCATGGGACGCATATGGAGCACAATTTGAGCTACTGGCAGAGATGAACGGATGGACAGAGGAGCAGAAAGCAGTATATCTGGCAACGAGCTTGAAGGGACAACCATTGGAAATACTTGGACAGTTGTCAGCAGCCGACAGACACAACTATAGAGCACTGGTAGTGGCTCTAGAACTCAGGTACGGAACCCAAAATCAGTCAGAACTCTACAGGGCTAGGTTCAGGACGAGAGTCCATGCTAAAGGGGAGAGCCTGCAAGAGCTGGCACAGAACTTGGAAAGCATGGCACACAAGGCCTACCCAACTGCACCACCCGATCTCCTCAAGTTGTTGCTGAGGGCTCAGTTCGTAGATGCCTTGGACAGTCCAGAACTTATAATACAAGTGAAGCAAGCACACCCCTCTACCATGCAAGATGCAATGGCTAGAGCTCTCGAATTTGAATCCTACTTCAAGTCCAGCACAGAGGTACCAAGGTTGGTACAGTCATCTGGATTCAAGGCCAGAAAAGG
>NW_013666948.1:0-10744 GCF_000517525.1 Limulus polyphemus
TTTCTGTCTGCAATTCAATTCCATTGTTGCCGTCACTTCTTACCGGTCTTATATATATACAAAATGCGTACATCTCGTTTCTTCGTGAATTTTCGAGAAACTCATCACGTGTTACCAGAGTCACGTGACTTCCGCTGTCGTAACAATATGTTACATCAATCTCGTATTTTTTTATTTTCATTTTTTTGTTGTTGTTGAACATACACTTACTTGTACTTTGTACTCTAGGACTTGTATTAGATCTACAGATGAATGATGGAATAGTGTAATTTACTTCTGTACGTCAATTCGGTCTCACTATATTTCAGTGAGCGGCTTTTAAAAGTTAAAACTGCAGGCGTAATACACACAAACAACGTAACACTGTGTCGTATTTACTTAACGTAGGGCAGTTGCGCTATATCCTAGGGGAGGGCATAATTATTAATTAATAGGCATCATAGGCCTGAGGAAATTTTGCGCCCCTTCACACCTGCACCCGGGTGCGACTGCCCCCTCTTGTTACGTCACTGCAGTGATGAAATATGCTCTGACTGAGCTTTTAGAATTGTTCTGTAAGTTACAAAGACGAAGTTCAACACTTTCTGGTGCACATTTGTCTTTACCACTTAAATTAAATTGTTGAAATCATTAGTAGACAGACAAAGAAATCGTCACTCAGACTGATATAGAATTTAAAAGCGTTTCTCTGTACGTTCTTGGTACATGTTTGTAAACAACAGTAAAAAAAAAAACACTTCTTTCTGTCAAGTGAACAACATGAATAGTGACTTTATAACTGCCTCTTCAAATGTTTTATCTATTGAGATGAGGAACACCTGCAAGAAACAATTAGCTCGAGTGACGTAATTCATTCTTCTTCTCTAAACAAAACTGTCAGTCATAGTCCTTGTTAGAAAACATAAGGAAGCAGTAAAATTATATATTCTCTAGTTGGAATTTTTGAAAAAATACACTTTGTAAATGTGGACAATGATCTTTCCACTGGTAGGTCAGATGGTACTTACACCTTAAATGTTATACATGATCATGTATCACTGTTAAAAACAAAACGTTGTACAGCAATACATCTATTATTCCATAAATAGCTGTTTCAAAACTTCACATTGTTCATAAGTTATGTGATTACCTCTAAAAAGCATGTAGTGAAACTATATACAGTAGCCTTCCTAACACCAATAGTTATTACCACCAAAAGTCTTTTACATAAACTGCTAATTCATAAAAAATCTGACAGAATACAAATATCACACGTGATCCACAGGTAATAATAGATTTGAAATGTAATGTAAATATTTACATAAAAGAAAAGCAAAAAATAGTATATTTCATTTTTTAGTATAACCTAAAAAGAATGTAGATGGCGATAATATTTAGTGTAATTTCTAGAGGGATTGCCAGTAGTAAAATTGTTCTTATTTCAAGTTAAATTCAATAAGCAAAATGAAGATGGCTGACAGTGCTGTTGTTCTGAGGCGTAATCGGCCAGGAACAAAATCAGAAGTTAGTTCAGTAATACTAATTCCTTGTAAAACGTATTACACTTCTAATTTCAAATCAATTTGAAAACGAGTTTTTCGTCGAAATACATACTACTGCTTAGTGTAACCAATATTTGTTTAACTTTTAAGCCTAATCACAGCACAGCCGGCTGTAACAAGTATTTTTAAAGTAATGAAATAAGGAAATTACTATGATTATGAATAATAGACTAACTGTGACATTGACATAATTTAGTAATATTAGAAATAAACAGTCACTGCAGCATTACAAAAATCACGCCAGATATAAAAGAAGTCATTAATAATGATACTGGTCATCTAAATTGAAATTGGTCACGAGGACTGAGTCTGAAGCAATAAAAGTTTTACTAAAACCGAAGTATATCACACTTGTGTTTGTAAAATTGAAGTGAGAGTCAATTTTATTTGCTTTTCAGATTAACTTGTATCATGACATAGAACTTACAAACCTTTACAGTTGTATAGATTCTATTTAAATAATTTGTCTTATTTATGAAATGGTTTTAGTTTTTTATGAATTTGTATATAAAAATTCAATTTAAAGTAGTGATTCAAAATGTTGCTCTCATCAGATATTGCCAACTAGTACAGTAACATTAACATAATTGTCGCATTATTTCATGGGAAAGTAATATCTTGTGTAACCCTTTTGTGCTTTGGCTTTCAGGTTTCTCACACGATGTCAATGTAGATGTATAATATAAATTTTAACATATGGACAACAAGAAACAATTTGATTGTACAAGGCTGTCTCTGTATATCTGCCCTTGAGAAAAGTATAAATTTAAACCAAACTTTTATGTTTCAGGACATCATCAATTTCCCTGATAAATTCCTCTTAAATGTTGGCTACCACTATTGCCAATGGCAACTCATTCCATAACATAACCTTTTGGGACATCATGGGACCTATTGGTATATCTCAGCTGTTCCATCCTCTAAACTAAAAACTATTAATAAATAAATTTTAAAAAGAAAAAAATCTTAAAGCCAGTCCTTATCATTCATATACTTATCAAACTTTCTCTTAAACTCACTTGAATTTACTGCTTCCACAACATCTGAAGGCAAACCATTCCAAAGGCCAACCACCCTATTAGAAAAATGATGTTTAGACTTGCAAGGAAAAGAAAATCTGTTCAAAATAGCCTGTTTGTAATTATTATTAATATTATTCTCTTGCCAGTGTACAACAAGAATGATTTAGTATATTGCACCCAAACCTTTTGTAGAATACTAAATAAGGTACTGCGAAGGTTGTAGGGCTATTGAAAAGTCTATTTGTTTCTTCTGTATTTTACATAAGATAAAAACATCATAATTTTAATGTAAATGATGTTATCATTACCCCTTGATGTTAGATTTCTTAAAAAATATATGGTGTTCCTTTAAAAAACTTAAGTACAGGGTGAAATAGGAATTATCAATAATAGATGAATACTAGATGACTGTAACATGTAGATACTCAGTGTTTTGTACACTATACAATCGGTGTCTTTGGGGAGCCAACCCCTATATTATGTATGAAGTGAAGGAATAAAAAAATCAATACACATAATATTAGATTTTATTACACACATTCGTAGAATAATGACTTTATAAAAAACACAAAGATTTATTTGAAGCGATGTTTTATATGTATGTGTTTTATTAGAAAAGTTTAAGGTTACTTTTCTATTGGTAAAATTTCACACGTGCTTAGTGGGGGTTGTATCTTAGTCTAGGCATATTTTCACTCGTTGCTATGCATTATATATATACAGAGAATTCAGTTACACAGAAACTATAAATGCTCATAATATTCTCTAGCACAACTCCATTTCCATCTCCAGCTGCAGGTTAACATCTTATATTTCGAACTAATGTGATCAAATAGTAAATAGGTACAGTAAATCATCATGAACAGTATCAGCTAGTTACTAGCTATGCTTATTATCATTACAACGTATAAAGTTAGCTACCACATCAATTAATCCTTTTACCATAGCTGGGCATAAAAAATACAGCAAACAAGAAAAACAAAAACTGGAATTTAAAAACCTGCAAATAGGTTTGTTTGTCTGAAATTAAGCACAAAGATACACAATGGGCTATTTGTGCTCTGCCCACCACCGGTATCAAAACCCGATTTCTAGCGTTGTAAGTTCGCAGACATTCCGCTGTGCCACTGGGGGGCTGCAAAAAGGGATCGTAGAAAAGTAAGGAAACAAGGCTGGTGATACTGTAGACATTATTTACTAAAACTACAAATCCCTATTTTGACTCCATCAAATCTAATTCTAGGTAACAGTATGGAGCTAAAGGAGGGGTTTGTAGTTTGAGTAAATAAGGTCTACACTATCTCCAGCCTTGTTTCCTTACTTTTTTACGATATCTCTATTTGCAGGTCTTTAAATTCACAATTTTATATTAATCTTGTTCTTATATTAGTATAATATGCTTCCCCTACTCAAGTACCTACCATATCATATTTTTCTCCTTACCGGCCGGCTAAGAGATTAGAAGTGACCTTCGCAACACGGAGGAACTAAACAGTTGTGTAATGTTTTTGTTGGAACATCACGCTCAACAGGTGAAAGTCCTATGAAGTATAAGGAAAACACACATAACGACAATAACACATACTCACGCTCTTTGCTATTTTGCTGTTCACGATACATAACTCTCGGTGGTGGCGTATATTACAGCTTAGAGGTTAACGGAAGAACAGACAGATTCTATCCAGGGTTAACAATATTTTGGCAGGTTTACGATAAGCATAAGGTAGAAAGAAATAATGAAATTCCAGCATGGAACTATCTTTTCGGTTTATCAGATGAAAGAGAAAAACGCGAATATGAAACTATCTTTTCAGTATTTCAGAAGAAAGGGAGGAATTTTAACATGGACTATTTTTTCAAATATCGGAAATTTTGCTGAGTATGAATACGTTTATTGGCATGCTCTGTTTAAAGATGAAGGAGTTCGTCTGATGTTTGTCAATACGGCTGCGTTTGTATTCATCAACCGATCTTTTACACAAGTTCGATATCTGAAACTTTGACAGGCAGTCCAAACAAATAATATTAGATCTCATCGTTTCACGTTCACACGTTGCATTTGCATTCTATACTTTAAACTTCTGGCCATTCCTTCTGGGATAAGCTTAGATTAATGGCTAATGTGCTGAAATGTGAATCCAGGAGTCTATAATTCGCGTTCCGTTTCCACAAATTACAAAGTGTGCGTTATATGAATAATGTCAAATTTTACTATTCGATAAGAGTAGCCTAAGAGTTGGTGCGATGATGTTGACTGCGTACCTTCCCTCTAAGCTATCGGTTCAAATTAAGGACGGCTAGCGCAGATAATCTATTATAAATATACTCACTTTTTTGTCTGTCCTGAAACGCGCGTGCATTTCATTTCAACAGATCTAAACAAAAGGCGGATGTAAATATACTTTAGTAGACATTTTGTACAACAACATATTAAAAGCTTATCAAAGTTTTTAAAAAGGTCTAAGGTTAGGTCGTAAAATAACATTATAATTTTATCTATTGATAGTATTAAGTATGATAAAGTTTAGCCCTAACTAAAGTAAAAAACGTACACAAGTTACAGTGTTAATTTATCTCTTTATCGAATATAGGCCGTACTTAATAAAGACTTAACTAATGTTAAGCCTAAAACAAGTGGACTTAAACATTTCGGTGTCTGCGTATATGATTCTTTTATAATATTCTAGAAATTCTGTGTTTAAAGAAGTACTGTTGTAATAAAGATACTAATTTCACCGATGTTTGGCGTGTCTCTTATTTATACATCTAACCACAGCAGGGATTTAGTTTCTCAGAAATTCCCAACCGGAGAGTTCGAGGACATTGTTATCCTCCTTCACCCCCTCTCGTGTTAATTTTACTTAACAAAAGTGAAACTGGAATATTGTGCTATTCAAGTAAATAAAGGTTTCTAATCTTTTATCCACTTGAAAGAATTTATTGTTATGCAGTTTTGTGTGGATATCCCAAGTGAACAATCTTTCCTACGTCTTAACGACAATGGACATTCTAACCATACCATGGCAACATAAGTGATCCATCAAATCACTGAAGTACACATTTCCTGCTTCCAGAAGTACGAGTTTGATATTTAATTTTATATTTGGTTAGAAATTATGATTAATTAGACCAAATAATTCGGTTCAATATATTTTATCTTATTTGAACATCTCTATCCTACTTATTCGAATTGCGAAGACAAAACATACAAATAGCTCGAGCGCTGGACTTCCTGGTCTGATAAATGATATGGATAAACTAAGTTACAATGTTTATCGCGTCTCACATCAAATAATCGAAACCCGTATTGTTAATACAGCTTCAATATATTATAAACTGTGGTTCCTGTCCAATGGCGCAACTACACCTTATAGAACCCCTAGAGCAAAATTACATGGGGAAGAGGGGGGGGGGACTGTGGATTTGCTCCTATGTAGTTGTGCCCGTGCTACTGTTATTAACTATTAGAAACTGTAACCAACAGAATAAGTAAGATAACAACTGCACCCATGCTACTGTTATTAACTATTAGAAACTGTAACCAACAGAATAAGTAAGATAACAACTGCACCCATGCTACTGTTATTAACTATTAGAAACTGTAACCAACAGAATAAGTAGGATAACAACTGCACCCATGCTACTGTTATTAACAAAGTTCATTAGAAACTGTAACCAACAGAATAAGTAAGATAACAATTGCACCCTTGCTACTGTTATTAACAAAATTCGTTAGAAACTGTAACCAACAGAATAAGTAGGATAACAATTGCACCCTTGCTACTGTTATTAACAAAACCCATTAGAAACTGTAACCAACAGAATAAGTAAGATAACGATTGCACCCTTGCTACTGTTATTAACAAAATGCATTAGAAATTGTAACCAACAGTAAGTAAGACAGCAGTTGCACTCTTGCTACTGTTATTAACAAAATTCTTTAGAAGCTGTAACCAACAGAATAAGTAAGATAAATAATTACGCTTGTGTTACTCTTATTAATTAATATAAGACAAAATAAAAGTTAATTATGCACACTAAGAATGGAGATAAGTAACGTAAAAATACTAATTAGGAGATAGTAAACTGCAAATTATCACTAATTAAGCCAGTAATTAGATATCTTAGAGAAATTAGCAATCAAGGAAAAGTATGTCAGTCAGTAGTCGAAAAACTCAGCTGTCAAGAAAACTAAACTGTATGTCAGTCAGTAGTTGGAAAATTGAGGAATATCAGCTGTCAAGGAAATTAATTGTATGTCAGTCAGTAGTTGGAAACTGAGGAATATCAGCTGTAAAGGAAACTAAACTGTATGTCAGTCAGTAGTTGGAAAACTGAGGAATATCAGCTGTAAAGGAAACTAAACTGTATGTCAGTCAGTAATCGGAAAACTGAGGAATATCAGCTGTAAAGGAAACTAAACTGTTTGTTAGTCAGTAGAGAGAGGTCAAAGATGTAGGCAACCAAGAGAAACTGTAAGCCAGTAACACAAAAGTTTGGGGTTAACAGCAATAAAGAACAACTAAACTATAGGTAAATCAATAGTCAAAGAGCTCGAGGATATCAGCTATCATGGGAGACTAAACTGTAAGTCAGTGAGCTCAGAGATATCAGATATCAATGAAAAATAAGATATAGATCAGAAAGCTCAGGGATATCAGATATCCAGAAAAACTAAACTATAGGTCAGTAAGTAGTTAGAAAGCTCGGGGTTACCAGATATCAATAAAACTAATCTATTGGTCAGTGAGTAGTAAGAGAACTCAGGGATGTCATATATATCACTGAAAACTAAACCATAGGTCAGTTAATAAGAGAGGTCAGATAAATCAGTAATCAAGAAAAACTACAGGTTTATCACGAGACCGAGAGCTCAGTGACGAAATCAATCAATAAAAACCTTATGTCATTCAATAATCCACAAGTTCAGAACAGTCTGAAACAAAACAACAATAACAACAACTAAAAACAGTAAGCAAACAAAAGTATGCAAGAACAAAACAACAATTAAAAACAAAAATCAAACAGGGGTAAGTAAAATAAATGTTCACAAAAAAATATCGAACGGTTACAAAGAGAAACCGGAGTTAGTAATCAGAAGAGTCGAATAACTAAGATAAGATGAAAAAGACACGTACAAAAGTAGCGTTTCTTAACCATTTCAATAGTGACGTGACATTTTAAAAACAATCAAAGGATGCACAAGCTGTGGCATTAGCTCGATAAGGAACATGCTTTTTTCACGGTCGTCTGGTTAGACCAGTTGAACCAGTTTGAAAAGGGATGGAATAGTATATGTTTCTGAGTACTTAAGTATCTATGCTCATGAAGGTAGGGCTGAGTGAAATATTTTTGGTTTGGGTTTTGATATGCATATATACAGCAAATAAATACTCAAGTCAAGCCTACCAGTAGCGTGTACCTTCTTAAGAGACTACAAAACGTTTCAAATAGCTTCGTGTCTAGGCGACCTAGAACTGTGTAAAGGTATCATTTTGTATTACTAAATAATTTATAATTGTATTTTTGGAACAGGACGAGCGGTGATGACACAGTTTCAATTTGTTGTTGATGTTATTTTCTAACTGCTGACTACCATCTACTAGATTATTCTATATTGATTTCATTCAAATAACAGCGGAGAAATATTACTAGCCAATACAGGGATGCTCGTTTACACTTATTAGAAACGGTTATTAAGCTCAACGTACTAGTATTGAGAGCCTGAATTTTACACTTATAAGAAACGGTTATTAAGCTCAACATACTAGTATTGAGAGCCTGAATTTTACACTTATTAGAAACGGTTATTAAGCTCAACATACTAGTATTGAGAGCCTGAATTTTACACTTATTAGAAACGGTTATTAAGCTCAACATACTAGTATTAAGAGCCTGAATTTTACACTTATAAGAAACGGTTATTAAGCTCAACATACTAGTATTGAGAGCCTGAATTTTACACTAATAAGAAACGGTTATTAAGCTCAACATACTAGTATTGAGAGCCTGAATTTTACACTTATTAGAAACGGTTATTAAGCTCAACATACTAGTATTGAGAGCCTGAATTTGAAACGGTTATTAAGCTCAACATACTAGTAATGGGAGCCTTAATTTACCCGCAAATCATGCTCTATCGCTTTTCTTGCTTCTTGACAATGGCCCTCTAGCGATGTTTCTAAAATCAAACGTTTTCGAAGAACACCTATCACTGGCGGGTCCAGGATTTTCAGAAGGAGGTAGGGCATACATTACCTCAATGTGGCAGCGGGGATAAAAGATCCCATTTTAACTGACAAGAGATTAGAAAGCGGCTTCTGAGCTTCTTCTTTTTGGGGGTGAGGGGAGAATACACGCTGGCTATACCCCATGCCTGACCCATCAGTGGCTATGTCAGCTTTGTCTTAATTCTAAGAACTTATGAGTGAACGTTTGAAAGAATGTATAACAATGTGTCAACCGAATTATATCTGCTATATCCGGTGCTGTCGAGGTCTTTTACTCAATATTAAGGCTAATCAGGCTGGCTGGGATGCAACAGATATAAATTCATGACTTCCACGCGCACAATTAAGCACACCAAATGTACAAAAGTTCATTGGAGCTGCACCAAAAGGCACGACAGAGGTGTAGTCGAGTGAAACTGGGGAATTCCAGTCGTTTGGCTATTTGTTCATGAAAATATCTTTTTTTAAAGGTTGCTTGAAGCTGGTAAGCCTTTGTCAACATTATATTATTTTTTTATTTATGTTGCTAACACTACCAGAAAGTATATATGGCCTCTTGGCAATGACATTTCGGGTCAGAAGGTTCTCTTACGTAACCATAGTCTTCACTTTGTGTTAGTCTTATTTGGATTGGGTGTGATTTGGAAGCTCGTCGCTGCCCTAAACACTCTGTTGGGGGAGATATCCACTTCCATGGAGAATACGATAAGTTTTTGTTTTTAAAAACCTTGTGTCTTTTGGCTCTCTCCATCATTTAAAGATCTCGATAAACGAATATTTATCTGAGGAAAGAGAGATCATATACCCCTAAAGTGACGAGTCAAGTTTCGACATATTTTACAAAACCCATCAGCGTGGTTTACTTTAATATGCTGGACTGATCCCTGTCTATCACATGTCAATAATTCCAGATCCACCCCAACATTCGCTGCCTATATATTAATAAAATTGTGAAGTCCAACTGGTAATAAAGTAAATTATATTAATAATATAAATTTATTTATCGTCAACTACTCAAATTAAATCAAGCTGGAGTTGACGTCACAATAAAAATAGTATAGATCACTTCTTCAACTATATTTTCATAATCTCCTCAGCGTAGTACAAAACTTCTCTCTTTTTTTCCATTAAGTGGATTTTTATTAGGCTTAAGTATAAACCTAATTGTTTTTGCATGGTTGTTCGTTTAATAATTAAGTCAATTTTATTAGGCTTAAGTACCAACTTAATTGTTTTTGCATGATACTTTATTTTTTCCATTAAGTGGATTTTTATTAGGCTTAAGTATGAACCTAATTTTTATCAGTTAAACTCAGTTATCGATCAACATCGGCGAGCTAAGTCAATCATAGAAAAAAAAAGTTACACAAGGAACACATCTCTCTATACGGAAATATTAAACAACTCGACAGATAGTTATAAATAGAAAACTAATAAGCCTAAAACGCTTTTTTTTGTCATTGAAAGCGACAAGGTGCTTGTATTAATACAAAACAACGGGTAAAACGTGACTAGATTATTTTATGAGTTATGACACTAATTATGTACACTGAGAAATGCTTAAACATCCTCGGAGTGAAGTAAAATAATTGAGGAACTGGAAAAAAAAGTTATGACATATATATTCACGTGTAAAAGCATAATTAGAATATTATATACATTCCTGATGTTGTCCATAATTGAACACCAAATTAAAGCTCAACTGATACTCATTTCTAATGAAAACATTTCGTACTACTGAATGTAAGGTTTCGTTTTTAGCGCTATCCTCTTAAACTAGCTACAACATTTATTCAAACAATTTCTGCGAATATTATGTTCATTTACGCATTGCAACACAAGGATATCTCTAGATAAACCAAAAAACAGCACAAGGGTCACACGTGCTAATCTAAATTGTGAACGTCACGGCAGTATGTTGACAGTCTATATATATATGTATATATATATA
>NW_013666948.1:11319-18449 GCF_000517525.1 Limulus polyphemus
TATTGCGCTTAGTGTCATTGTTCGTTCAATTCATTAGTGCTTTGTACGTCAAACTCCCGTATGCAATATGTGTGTGTATATAAATATATATAAAGCAGATGTATTTCCGCAGGGTCCCAAAATGTGTTCTGTTTCAAGAGTAAATAAAACCAAAATTAAGAGTAACAAATATTTTGATTTCTTGCTTTTGAAGTTCATATGTCACGTGCTGTGTTGTAGCCTATAGAGTGCACAATTCTCCTCGTGATTCATGGCATGCGCACGTTTTACTGACGTCACGACAGTACAAATTTCAAAGTTAAGCGTCCCTTATGTGACGTCATTTTAGCATCTACTAATTTTGACTGACTACTGGAGAGTGGTGCAAGTGGTTAAAGCTGGTGACCTCTCCAGACGGCCTTCGGCTCTCTTTCGGGGAAATAAATAGTCTCTTATCAGTGCTTGGTACAGGCCTTTCATATGTGTAGTCTAGTACTATTTTTAATATTATTCAACAACTACTTAACATTAATTTGACAGTTTAAAGTCACAGAAAATAAAACGTTAAAACTGTAGTGATAGACAAACGGAATACAAAAGCTTTTAGTTTGTTAACTACGCAAAGAGACAAAAACACTGATTAGATATTTGTAGATAGACTCACGGATATCAGCATCCCAGGATCCGGGATCAACATCTCCAGTGTTCGATGAATTTAAACTGGGAACAGGACTCAAGTATGTTCCACGGTTCGGGCTAACGTTAGAGGACGATACTTCTGACGAACCCTCGTCCCACATAGACTTTAATCGACAACAACTGACAACAGTAGATTTAATAGAAGCTTGTTTAATGGACTCATTTTTCGTTATCTTCCATCTGCTGGACTCCCTGTATACTTTGCTTGGCCTAGTCTGTCTAAGCCAAAACAGGACCAGGGGGTCCAACTTAATCGTTTTGGTCTCGATCTCCAGGGTTGATCACTTTGGACTTTTTTCTGGATACACTTCAGGCTTATGTAAAATGATTATTTACTCCAACTCCGCCTGCTTTACGCTTGAAAAATTGGAGAACAGTAATGGTGAGTTACTAACGGATTCCACTAGTCAGCACTCAACATTCTCGTATTGTTGACTTACACTTGAATTTTTGTATTTACTTTTTTTGTTAATACAAACCACTCTTAAGTTCTTATAACAAATTATGTGTATCAGGAGTTCGTCGCTGACTTATAGTTGTTAGCGTGGGTACGCGGTATAAAAAGGTTGGGGTCCACTGCTTTACAATATTACCCAATGGTAACTTCTAAATTTCAACGACTTTCAGTCCTAGTTCGTCGATATGAGACGATACAAAACTACTACGAAGAAAACCCTCCAAAAGCAAAGCTTCTGCTATGACAATATTTTTCGTAATGTTTATTCGCCTATGTTTAAAACCCAGGCTTATACAAGTTTTTGTGACATGTGCTAAGGTTTATAACTCTTTAATCGAGAGCTTACATCAGGAAATAAAGTAACGTATAGTCACATTCAGGTCATTTCGCCTACTGACTGTTACAGTAAATCTCTTCAATGTGATATGCAAGATTTATATAAGCAGGTTTTTACAAACTTTTGTATAATCAGTCCTAAAACTTCAATTAATTTATAACAAACTTTTCATCCACAAGAAATATGATGTGAAAAAAAAGTAATCACGACTTTACAATTTCATCTTCCGCCATACGACCGACGTTCGAGAATATTTTTCTCATCAAACACACTTGAGCTTGAGAATAGAAACTGCATACTTAACACTGCTGTTTCTTACACAGAAAAACAAAACCAGCTAATTAACAAAGAAAAAGCGTCGAGCGTGACTTCGTAACTTCTTTCACTCAGGAACGGTCTGAACTAAACAATATCACCTCGACTTTAAAAGCAGGTTTTACTGAATATTGGTTAAAACAAGACTTGATGATGAGTTCAGGTGTTGTCTATTAACGTCTGATTCACCTTGAAGAAAATGTACGAAAGCTTCAAACAGATGTTTCGTATTTAACATTGATCTTTTTACATCAAACAAATTGGGCTTAGGCTTCCAAACAGGTGTTTATACTTAACAATAGTCGATTTACAAATAAGGCTTGGGCTTCCAAACAGGTGTTTGTTTTTCACAACTTCCAATGCTGGACGAAAACTGATATTGTGTTACTGTTAAGCAACTAAAACTAATCCCATACAAACACAATAGCTTGTATCTAACTCTTTTCCGCTTCATTGGTTAATCCTCCAATGAAAGATGTATAAGCTCTGGTGCAAACAACAAAAATGTTGCCATTGTTGAAGACAATTTATCAAAACTTAGCTGATTTTCATTCCCTTCAATGCAGACCTTTTTCACAACAGTATAGTTTCAACAGATCATATATAATTAATCCTTCATTAAGGATGAAATGATGACATCGGAATGAAACACATTCGAATTCTACTTAACAACAAAAGAAATAATTATTAATAGTTTACAGATTATCTCTGTGTTTTAGATATTTCGAGGTTGAACAGTATGTGACGACGCAATACTCTTGACCACAATACTCTTGAACTCTTGTCGGTGGTTGCTTTCCATCCAAAATAAATAAATAGACAGAAATGTGCAACAGCCAATCACAAGCTGCTATCAGACAAGTAGTTCTAGTAGTCGCGCGAGGGGCAGAGCCACGTGTTTCATTCACCCTTTGCTGTAATTCGTAAGGTGGTGGATATCACGTGCTCGCCGCAGGTGCATTATTTACCCAAGTTTTCACCACGTCGGTCGCTTTCACTCATTTCGTGGTACTGCTAGGTTAAGTCTGGAAAGAGCCAACAAAGGCCTTCTCGAAGCCGGATATATCAGACATAGTGTGGTTGAAATACAAAGCCATTCTTTACTTTTACTCAAAAGTTATTATACATGGGCGTCCACAGAAATATTTTCAGGGAGAGGGGGACAAAACATGTATGTAGGGGATTAGCTTTTACAGTGTAAGACAACAGACTAAAAGAATATGTATTATGCGTCCTTAAACACAAACACAAATTTACAGTTTAAAAAAATTACTAAAAATACTTTAACTACGATGTTAAATTTACACCATAATATGTGGATTTTTTTTTTAAATGTAAGGGGGAGAGGCAAATGCTTCCTACGGGCGTCCATATTCTTATAATTACCTAGGCTAGAGTAAAGACTCTTCCAGTAGTAGCCTACTATTGGCGAGTTCTGATATTAAGCCTAAATGTTCTTTATCACAACGAAATCAGTAAATCTACTTGGTCCTTTTGATGAACTAGTTAGGAATCGCCAGAGTGTGTGTGTGTGTGTCTTTTCTTATAGCAAAGACACATCGGGCTATCTGCTGCGTCCACCGAGAGAATCGAACCCCTGATTTTAGCATAGTAAATCCGAAGATTTACTGTTGAAGAATCATGCGTTTTGGAACATTTTAAAACTACTTACATTGTATTTACTTGTGCTGAAACAAGGGATTATAACAAAATTACACTTAAAGGTAATTAGTCCCCCCTTCGGTGAACCAGCGGTAAGTTTGTGGTATATAACGCTAACACAATCGGAGTTCGATCCTCGCAGCGAGCACAGCCCATTGTGTAGCTTTGTGCACAGCTACAAAACAAAATTGACATTTTTCACAACGACAAACTGAAACTTATCTACTTTCAATAACAAAGTGTAGAGTAATTTACATCAATACTTACATAAAAATGCTTTAGGTTTGACATATGTTATTGTATATTCCCTTTAAGACCGCATTAAAAAAAAACGATGGCATTTTTCATTATTATATATATATCACTATTTTTAAGATTGTTTGTTTTGTTTTAAGCACAGAGTTACACAATGGAATACTTGGGCTGTACTCACTGCGAGGATCGAACCTCGAAATTGAGCGTTGTAAATCTTCAAACTCGCATTAAAGGAAGTCACAGGAAAAGCTTAATGACGGGTGAGTGAATAAAGATATTGTATTTAAACAAAAAGAAAGAGGATGTGACAGGATAGAAAAGCAACAGAATTAAGAGCGAGAAAGGAACAAGCTAGGAGAAACGAGTGCAGAATAATCTAATCTTTCATTTTATTTTTATCAGGACAGCTTTTCAGTTTGGAAGTATGGAGTAAATATTATAGGAATACTCTTGATTTTCTGATAAGCGAAATTCACGCCGATAATTTTTTTATGCGTTTTAACAGTGTTCCTCTATTCACTTCCTATAATTACTTTATTTACAACGTATTTTACAATGGCTCGGCGATAAATCTGAGGATTTATAATGCTGAAAATCGGGTTTCGATATTAGTGGTGGCCACAATAAAAACAGCCCATTGTATAGCTTTGTGCTTAACAATAAACAAACAAATAAAAGCATGACATTCCACCTAGTTATGCTGCTTACTGTACATCATTTATCTGTGCTCCATCAGTGTTAAGTTGGATTTTTGTTTTCTTTATCAATGAATTGGTTTTAACTGAATAAATGCTTCCAGTTTGTGAATGTTTTGAAGTTATTGACTTGGCAACTTCGTACACACCGTTGTTTAAACCTATTTAACTGGAATTATGGGTTAATGTGATGTGTTTTAAGTTGCATAATGACCGAAAATGTGTAATTTAAACTAGTTCCATTTTATCGTGGCCATTTTTCCTCCCAATTTAACAGTTTGGTTACTTATACCGATCATTACTCTGATATATATGAAATTAATAAATACTGAACATACATCAGAAACTAGGTAAAAGTATATGAATAATAAATAAAATACATACATGGCGATATTTGTCTTCAACATTTGACGGGACAGCAGATCTTAGAGTAAACCCTAGCTTGTTCTTGGTTTGGTTGGTTGTTCATTGATAATCACAAAGCTACACGCTGGGCTATCTGTGCTGTGCCCACACGGGTATCGAAACTTATAATAATCCGGACTTGCCGCTTAGCCACTGGGAATGGGAGGAGGGGGCTATTCTTCATTTCACCCAAGCAATTTTTTTTTATTCCTGTAAACTCCTAGTGGAGCATAGGGCCGTAACAACACCTCACCAACGGAAAGTTGTTGTTGCAGTTACTTGTAGCAGGTTGGTTTTTTACGGGGTGGAGTTGCTAGCCCCACGCCCAACCCTCCTCCTTTCTCATCCTGGACTTGGGACCAGGAGGTTGGCATATTTGGTGTGACGGGGATTCGAACCCGCGACCCTCAGATTACGAGTCGAGCGCCCTAACCACCTGGCCATGCCGGGCCTTCATCCAAGTAATACAGAACGAAATCTACATTAGTTTAGTTTACGGATAGACATGTTATGGAAAATGTGGAGCTCTCACTGAAAGCAGTGTTGAGGTTGTCTATTCTTTACACGCCTTTAATACTGCTCTGCCATTTAGCCTGTGTAGAATAAAAGTATTTGAAATTGTATCTACAAATTACGAACACGCCCAATTGGAGGAAAAAATGTTGTATATAAAACTTAGCTAGTCTGTTTGTTTGTTTGAAGTTAAGCACAAAGCTACACGATGGGCTATCTGTGCACTGCCCACCACGGGTATCGAAACCTGGTTTCTAGCGTTGTAAGTGCGCAAACATACTGCTGTGCCACTGACGGGCTAGCTAGTCTGTCTCTCTAATTAAAATACTACTGAACCGTAAGTTAAGTAGGGGATAATGTGCCCAAAACGTCACTTTGAATTATTAGTTTGGTCTGTTTGGAATTTTGCGCAAAGCTACTCGAAGGCTATCTGCGCTAGCCGTCCCTAAATTAGCAGTGATAGACCAGCGGGAAGGCAACTAGTCAACACCACTCACCGCCAACTGTTTGGCTACTCTTTTACCAACGAATAATGGGATTGATCGTCATATTATAATGCCCTCACGGCTGAAAGGGAGAGCATGTTCGATGACGGGGATTCTAACCCGCGACCTGCAGATTACAAGTCAAGCGCTCTAGCTATCAAGCCCTGCCAGGCCTCGAAAATCTAAATGTTTAATTTTACAAGTGTTTATGAGTTTGTTTATAATTTCAATGTCGTTTCCGCCTTCATCTCAAAGTACGGCCCACTGCCGTCATTAAACGATATCCTAATAACAATCTGGTTATTGTTGTATCATCCAGCCACTTCCCTTATTAATGACTTATCGAAAGTTTTGTACATTAGTTTTAACAACCGAAAGTTACATTCCGGGTCAGCGTATTGCTTGTCCATTTCATTGTGGTGACTCTATTAGTTTCTCTGTGCTGAATTTGAGGACATGTTGGTGATATTTTTTTTAACACAACATAATATTTTGGGAGAACATGGGACCTATTGGTCCATCTCGGCTGTTCCATCCTCAAAACTAAATTAAAATTGTTTTAAAAAAAGAATAAAAATTTTAAACCCAGCCCTTTTCATTCATGTAGTTATAAAGCTTTTTCTTAAACTCACTTAAGTATACTGCCTCCACAACATCTGAAGGCAACCCATTCCAAAGGCCAACCACCGTGTTAGAAAAATGAAACTGTCTTGGCTGAAGATGACTCCTACCTTGCCAAAATTTATATTTGTGTCCCCAGTTCTACTATTCTCATTGTTAAATATAAAAAAGATGATACATCAACACTATCAATTCCCATTACAATCTTAAACACCTCAATTAGATACGCCCTAACTCTTCTTTTTTCAAGAGAAAACAATTTGAGAGATTTCAGCCTCTCGTCGTATGACAACCCCTCCATCCCAGACACCATTCTAGTAACCCTTCTCTGAATCCTTTCCAACAATTCAATGTCCTTCGTAAGGTAAGTAGCCCAAGACTGAACACAATATTCCAAATGTGGCCTACCCAGTGACCTGTACAATGAAAGTATAACCTCTATATTGAATTGTATTCAATATTTCTATAGATAATCCTATTTGCCCTAGCACTAGCAACAGCACACTGATTGGATGGCTTTAGAGACTGATCGACTATTACACCAACATCCCTTTCCTTCATGACACTGTTAAGGTTATTCCCATCCAAATTATACTTATATTTCAAATTATGATAACCCAGATGCGTTATCTTGCATTTATTATAATTAAAACTCATCTGCCATTTATTTGCCCAACTCACTAAATGATCTAAATCCTTTTTGTAAC
>NW_013666948.1:18633-24168 GCF_000517525.1 Limulus polyphemus
CAGCAAAGGTCCTAAGACTGATCCCTGAGGTACCCCACTTGTAACATTAATCCAGTTTGACTGAACTCCATTTGTAACAACCCTCTGCTTTCTTACATCCAGGCATTCTTCTATCCAATTTACTAACTTATCCCCCACAACTATAGAGCTAATTTTTTTTACAAGCCTTTTATGTTGCACCTTGTCAAATGCTTTCTGGAAATCCAGATACACCAAATCTACACCCTTACCCTCATCTACATAAACAGTAACCTTTTCAAAGAATGTTAAAAGATTCGTAAGACAAGATTTTCCCTTAGTGAAACCATGTTGACTATGCAATATAATTCTAAACTTTGTTAAATAACTTTGCAAAGCATCTTTTATCAGACTTTCTAAAACTTTTCCCACAACTGATGTAAGAATAATGGGTCTATAATTACTGGGACAATTTTTATCACCTTTCTTGATAAGAGGAGTTGCATTAGCTAACTTTCAATCCTCTGATACCTGCCCACTATTCAAGGACTAACAAAAAAAAATAGTAATAAGTGACTCACGTATCTAATCTTTAACCTCCTTCAAAACTTTTGGTGAAATATTATTTGGCTCAGGAGCCTTATCTTTTTTAAACTTCTAAATTTTTTCTTTGAACAGTTGATAAATGGAAACGAGATCAAACAAGATGACTGCATTAATTCTGAGCTGGTTAAGATGTATATTATTCTCTCCTATCTGATGTTAATTATAATTGTTTTAAAAAACTGGCCAACCGTTGTTTTCTTTGTGTTATTGTTATGTAATCGTTTCTTTATTTTGTTATGTAACCGTCGTTTTTTTATCTGTTGTTACGTAACTGCTGTTGAAGTGTTTTTTATTCAATTCAGCCTCGTACAACAATCAACTCCGCTCGTTCTGATGTTACCCCCACCCCCTCTCCAAATGGCTCAGCGGCAAGTCTGAGGGAATATAACGCTAAATATTGGCTTTCGATATCCGTGGTGGGCACAGAACAGATAGCCTATTGAGTAGTTTGTGCTTAACTACAAACAAACAAACTGATATTATTTCAACACAATTTATAAAAAATGATTAACCGTTATTTTTTTTCCATGATTATTATGTAATCGTTTTTATACTTGAATTGTTATGTGACCTTTGTTTGTTTTTTTGTGTGTCATTACGCAATTTATTTTATTTATGTGTTATTATATAACTGTTGTTTCTTTGTGTTGTTATGTAACCATACAGGGCTTTATAAACTGAAGAAATGACTTGTCAAAATGCAGACTGGAGTTTTTAGCACACTAAGTAGTTTCTATAACTAGTTGTTTAGTTTTCGCTACGCTATATAAAAACTAAAGGTCGTTTCTTTGAAAGTCTACCAGTCACAGTAGAAAGTCACTTGTGAAGAATTAGTGAAAATAAAACGTTAAGATAGTAAAAATTTGTCTTCTCATTTTAATGGCCTGGTGGTTAGAGTGCTCGACTCGCAATCTGCGAGTTGCGGGTTCGAATCCCCCGTCACCGGATATGCTCATCCATTTAGCCGTGGGGGCGTTATAATGTGACGGTCAATTCAACTATTCGTTGGTAAAAGAGTAGCCCAAGGGTTGGCGGTGGGTGTTATTGAGTAACTGCCCTTCCTCCAGTCTATCAATACTAAATTAGGGCCGGCTAGTATAAATAGCCCAAGAGTAGCTTTGCGCGAAATTCAAAACAAACCAAACAAATCACACTCATTTTAATTAACGTTTGATTAAATGAAAAAAACAACAACCAAAAACTGCGTTTCATTAGGCTTAGAATGTTTTATCAACTATGACTCTCTTAGCTTCACTTCTGTGATCGATAGGGCGTTAGCCTTCTGATGAAGCCTTAAGGCGAAATGTTTCACTGGTAAAAAAAGGGTTGTTTTTCATGTTAACACTGCAATGTGAATCACGCCATGTTTATCTTTGCTAAAAGAAAACATGCACGAGAACGTGACTTTACATTAACCAATATGATTAAACAAGATCACATGAAATAATATTTTATTTCATTAATGATGTTATGGATTACTTAATAAGATCAAACTAAATATAGTTTAATGACCTAAAAACTTTAAAGCCACTTTTATTATTTAATCAAGTAAGTTTTGAAAAACATATGATTCAAGCAATAATAAATTAAAAAAAAATGTAATAAAGAATAAACTGACACGTCCAAATGAAAACTTTACTAGTATATTTTGTGCGATGTCACGAGCAGACGCCTTTCGTAACACGGTCTTTACTGCCTGAAAAAGGACGTCTGCTCGAAACGCCGCACAAATTATAATAGAAAAAGTTTACATTTAGACGTGTTAATTTATTCTTTATTATTATTTATTCAAGTTTTTCTTCTCATGTCTTGCCAAACAACACTCATTCAAAAAAAAAAGCACTAAGTAAAACTTTGCAAGAAAATGCAAAGTTCATTGTGAAACGAAATAAGATAGTCTGGTAACAATATGAAGATGAATGGGATCATAGAGAGAAAAATAAAGTAATCTGGTAACAGTATGAAGATGAAATATATCACAGACAGAAAAACAATAAAATAATCTAGTAACAATGTGAAGATGAATGAGATCATAAGAGAGAAAACAGAAAATGTTAATCTGGTAACAATAAGATGGAATGTATCCTAGAGAAGAAAAGTAAATAAGATAATCTGGTAACAATAAGATAGAATATATCATAGAGAAGAAAAATGAATAATATAATCTGGTAACAATAAGATGGAATATATCATAGAGAAGAGAAATAGATAAGATAATCTGGTAACAATAAGATGGAATATATCATAGAGAAAAGAAATAGATAAGATAATCTGGTAACAATAAGATGGAATATATCATAGAGAAGAGAAATAGATAAGATAATGTAGTAACAATAAGATAGAATATATCATAGAGAAGAAAAATAAATAATATAATCTGGTAACAATAAGATGGAATATATCATAGAGAAGAGAAGTAGATAAGATAATGTAGTAACAATAAGATGGAATATATCATAGAGAAGAAAAGTGAACAAAATCATCTGGTAACAATAAGATGGAATAGATCATAACGAGGAAAATGTTTCGTTTTTTTCCAAGAGATGGTTTAGAAGTTTATTTATTCCACTGCGTCAAGTAGTCATGCCTTAATTCAAAACCTGACAACTCCAACTCTAGAAGTACAGGCACTAGGAGGTTAACATTCCCATTATCCTGTATTCTTCTCAAGTATTCACTGAATATATATGTTAACTGAGGTCAAGTTTCATTGTTGAGGACAATGCTATAAGTTACAACGGGCTGAAAACCGAATCCAAACCAGTTGTCCAATACTGTAGTACAAGACGATTCGTGATTTCAATAATACGTGATGTGATATTCGTCTAACAAATACCGAGCTATGCTCAAAAGTATCTTTCATTATAAACATAAACATTTCACATAAACTTCAACCTCACTTTTGGAAAAATTCAAGTCAAAACAATAATAAATGCATCCACTTGCTATTTTTACACATTAGTATCACGTTAACCAGCATAAACACTTATTTTTACAGCTATTTTTATACATTAGTATCACGTTAACCAGCATAAACACTTATTTTTACAGCTATTTTATACATTAGTGTTTATACTGGTTAACGTGATACTTATTTTTACAGCTATTTTTATACATTAGAATCACGTTAACCAGTATAAACACTTATTTTTACAGCACCCCTTTCTCAGTTTTCCCCAGATAGGTTAGTGGTAAGTTTATGGATTTATAATAATAAAATCAGGGTTAGAATCCCCACGATAGACAGAGCGAGGAAAGCCCAATTGGTAGCTTTGCGCTAAAACAAGAACAACAGTCTTCCATACTGAATAACATAATCTGGTAATAATAAGATGGAATGTATCATATATCATATATTTTATTACGTAAATACAATGCCCAAAATAATTTTTATAAATCAATAGCAATTTAAAATAAGAATAGCTTTGCATCAAAATAAGACTGTTAATAACATTGTAATTCCATTTCTCTTTACTGGTTTTCAGTAACAAAACAAGAGCACATTGAAATCGCAAGCAGTTGATGTTTTTGTTGAACGCTGCAGCTGACGAGAGAGGCCGTTCGCTCAATACCAGAGTATATCAAGTTGGTTGGTTTTACAATACACAAAGTAACACTATTTATATCAGTCATTTATTATACATCAACTTAATCATTAAGCCTTATGGCTGAGTAGGATCTGTTGATCGATAACTTATCCGATAATATACCACACTAAAACTGATGTTAAATTATATCACATAAACCTATCATCAACAATTCGTTCTCAGCCATGAGGATATAAACATTTATATATCGTATGTTTCATTTAGCATAAAGCAACACACAATGGGAGGTTTGTATTGTGGCCGCTACGGATCTCGAACCTCCGATTCTAGCATTAGAAGTCTTCAAGCTTAGCAATAAGTAACAAGAGAAATAATAACAACAGCTTTTATTTCTACTGTGAACGGGTACGTCGCTGTTCTGGTAAAAAAAAAGAAAAAGAAAACGGTTTTACAACTCCATAGCGCCCCCCAGTGGCACAGCGGTATGTCTGCGGACTTACAACGCTAGAAACCGGGTTTCGATACCCGTGGTGGGCAGAGTATTGTGTAGCTTTGTGCTTAACTTCAAACAAACAACTCCATAGCTACTTAATTAATACACGAAAATCGGCTTTACTAACCGGAGATATGTTACGTTTATCCAGATAAAACTATTATCCCATATTAAACAACAGTACATAAAATAACAATATTAGAATACTAACGATTTTCATTAACCACAGCGATTGAATTTAGAACATCTTAATGGTGTGACATTGTATACCTTATATTTTGCCAACGTAATAAAACCCTTTTTGAAAATTAATTGTCCACATTTTATTGATTTAAAGTTGTCTTTTAACAACAAGAAAATTATTTATAGGTTACGTTTGCTACGGGCAATGACGCAATTGTATTATACAATGGGCTATCTGTGTTGTGCCCACCGAGAGTATCCAAATTCAATTTTAGTGTTATAAGCCCACAGACTTACCGCTTAGCCACTGGGATGGGTGGATGCGTAAACACTGTCAAACGAATAAGTATAATTTCGAATGATGTAGGTTTATAGCTATTAAATTTATAAGCCCACAGACTTACCGATGAGGCACTGGGATGGGTGGATGCGTAAACACTGTCAAACGAATAAGTATAATTTCGAATGATGTAGGTTTATAGCTATTAAATTTATAAGCCCACAGACTTACCGCTGAGCCACAGGGATGAGTGGATGCGTAAACACTGTCAAACGAATAAGTATAATTTCGAATGATGTAGGTTTATAGCTATTAAATTTACAGGTATAAAATTCAACTCATTCAAACTTTCGAAGTATTTAGTAGAAGAATAAGAAATATGAAATGAAGGTTTTAAACATTTGCAGGCTTCCAAACGAGCCACTGCAAAAGAATAAGAAAGATTGAAATGAAGGTTTTAAAAATTT
>NW_013666948.1:25168-26081 GCF_000517525.1 Limulus polyphemus
AAAAGAATAAGAAAGATTGAAATGAAGGTTTTAAACATTTGCAGGCTTCCAAACGGGCCACTGCAAAAGAATAAGAAAGATTGAAATGAAGGTTTTAAACATTTGCAGGCTTCCAAACGGGCCACTGCAAAATAATAAGAAAGATTGAAATGAAGGTTTTAAACATTTGCAGGTTTCCAAACGGGCCACTGCAAAAGAATAAGAAAGATTGAAATGAAGGTTTGAAACATTTGCAGGCTTCCAAACGGGCCACTGCAAAAGAATAAAAAATATTGACATGAAGGTTTTAAACATTTGAAGGCTTTCAAACGGGTCACAGCAAATATGAACTTAGGTTTTGTTTACACAAACCAAAATACAGAGTTACATTTCATATATATTGACTAATGATAAAATTAAATTTTTATACACATATGTAAGAGTTTCATGAGGAAATCCATTATTTTGCGTGAGAGGACAGACATTTTACCAAGTACTTGTATTTTCGTATTTACTACCGTATTTTCGTATTTGCCGCAGTTCTTAAGTTTGAACAACTTATCAGAGAGAGAACGCAGCCAATCAGCATTTTAGCATCCACCATCTGCACGAAGGGAATGAATGTCACTCTTATAACGCACCAACAGCTTAAAGTACGAGGTATACTTTATAATGCTGCGCGAGTAAGAGGTCGGCTCGTCAGCTCTGAAATTCAGATCCCCAGATCCCCTATAAGGTAAAGTCTAATAATGTTGATAAAGAGGCTGAACTATCCCCCCCCCCACACACACATAAAAATGAGGCAAAAACGATATATATCCACAGATATCTGTTGGATAATTATGATGATATCATGACTACAGCATCGAAAAATTTTTCGGCATTGTTTTTCGTTAAAATACGGTTTATTTTCAAACTTACGAGTTTTTAACAA
>NW_013666948.1:27081-37856 GCF_000517525.1 Limulus polyphemus
TGGGCAGAGCACAGATAGCCCATTGTGTAGCTTTGTGCTTAATTACAAACAAACAATTTTCTTTGGCTTATTTTGAGCACAAATAACGAAAATAAAGGTTTTAAAGATTTCACTGGGACTTGATCCTGTTAATACAAAACAATTACAAGCTTTGTCATAGGAAAATAGATTAAATATGGTATAACAAAAATTCTCCTATGAAAAACAACGATTTAGTGTAAAGGCTATAGATGAAAATTACACCAATAGTCAGTCAGTAACACATGATTAATCGTAATATTAATTTTTGATCAGAGAAAACTACGTACTTAGAACGAAACTCATAATCAGCCTGGCCATCAGAATAGCTTAATAAATGTACCTTTCTTACGTTTCAATTTATAAAGAACAGAATGTATTGTTTCATCAGTTGGGTTCCCTCGCTGTTAACAACATTCTCGGCCGTAATCCCAATTATATCTCACGAGGTTCGGCTAGCTTAAAATATTTAGGTTAGCACTAAATATGTATTCACATCTGTGACAGTTTAAAACATAGTTTAACCCGTATCGAGTTAGCAGCAGTAACTTTCTCATAGTGCAGTCAAAAATAAATATGTATGAAGAAACAAAAATATTAAATCAAAACAATAATACCCGAACTGACATGTTAAATGTAATAAGAAGAACACAACATGATACATTTGCCACAGCCCTTACTTTAAATACTCCCTGTAACAAACGCATAGAGTTGTTTTCAGAAAGTAATAAATCACGTTGAACCTTCTATTTGTTGCTAAGCGCAAAGCCATTATCTGTGCCCTGGCCATAACGGGTATCGAAACCCAGTTTTTAGCGTTGTAAGCCTACAGTTGTACTGCTGGAGAGCAGAACCTTCTGTAAAAGCTGAAAAGGAAACAAGATAAGCCTCTAGAAAGACGAAAGTTCTACAAGATTAATAATACATAGTAAGGAAAAGTTCAAGATATATTAATATGACCAAGAATGTAATTATATAAAGTAATATAACTAAACTCATAATGTAATTTCATACTTTATACGGGACCGTTATATAGCTAATATTAACTATTCATAATAATAATAATAATACTTTTAACGGAATGTAAAACCAACGGTTTGCGCAACCAAAATTTGAAAAATGATAATGTGTTAATGAGCTCCATCAACAAATGAATACATTCTACTGTATATAATAAATTGGGTTTGTTTGTTTCTTTTAGAACAAAGCCATATCGTACTATCTGCTGGAATTCAACCCAAGAATTTAGCGTTATAAGTCCGTACAGACAAATAAGATCATAGTGGTAAACATCGTAAGATGACTTGTTAGGAATATTCGTATTTCAGAATGTAAGATTTGGCCGGCATGGCCAGGTGGTTAGGGCACTCGACTCACAATCTGAGGGTCGCGGGTTCGAATCCCCGTCCCACTAAACATGCTCGCCCTTTCAGCGGTGAGTGGTGATGACTAGCTGCCTTCCCTCTAGTCTTACACTGCTAAATTAGGGACGGCTAGCGCAGATAGCCCTCGTGTAGCTTTGCGCGAACTTGAAAACAAACAAACAAACAATGAATGTAAGAATTATAACTTTAATGTTGAAAATTTGTTTTACTGAAGACTTTAAATTAAAATGTTCGGTTACTGATGCTGATACTTAAACCCAGATTATAAAAGTCAATCTTTCGCTGGCAATCCATATCACACACACAAAAAAAAATGCTTAATATTTTACAAGGTAAAGAAATGTTTCTGGGACAATTCGGATTAGACCATTAGTGCTGGTAGAAACAGGTACGAAACGTATGTTTTCAGAAATATAACATGTCTCTAGGTAAACCTGACTAAAAAACACTACATTCAGTGAACAAACTTATCTACATAGTTATACAGAGAGGTATTTGAACTTCATAAAAAAATATCTGTATATGTTAATCCAGTGGTGTATCGCCGCAGATGCTAGAGTTGGTGCCACAAGCGACATATTTAGTTAACTTATAGTGTATTTCCGGCTATTCGACAGTGCAATGATACCTGCCACCGACGAGTATTATGTCTGGACTAATTAAAAGACTTTCATCAGCGATATATTAATACAAAAGAATTGTAAGCAAAGGACTCCCAAGTCATCGCAAAATGAAGGGTATATATATATGGTTACGAAAAAGAATCCTCATACTCCCCTCCAAAAATATTGTAATTGAGATGGACATTCTCCTGGTCAGCAAGATAATAGGAAATGTTTAGAATTTGATTAAATCAATGACTGTTTCCCCAAGAAGGCTAGCCGATGAAATTGAATCACAACAGTGTCATTCGAACATACACCTTGCAAGTCTCCCGATTCAACTCGAATGGATTCAAACGTAGTCCTAGAAGCTGACATTCACTTAGAATGGAAAGTTTGTCAGGATGTGTGGTCTAAAATTGACTGTGACGTCCTTTAAGAAAAAAAAGAACTGTTACAAAGAAAACTGGTGGATGGTAGAATGGCACGTAATCATAGCCATCGAACAGAGCACGATCGATGGTGGAGAAAGTAGTTCCAAGAGCAACATGAGACCTGGAACGTCGTCTTTATAAAGTATGTATGAATAACCTTCCGTAAAAGAAGACATTACAAAATAGAGCATTAAAAGCAAAATCAAATGTATACTGTATATGAACTCCACCGTTAGATAAGTTTAAATCTCTGACATAGATAAAGACTAAAACGGGAGAGTTATGTTCTGATGAAGAGACAGTCAAAATCCGACTCAGAGCTCTGTATACTAAATTTTCTAATAATGCACCTAGAACTCTGTATACTGAATTTTCTAGTAATGCACCTAGAACTCTGTATACTGAATTTTCTAGTAATGCACCTAGAACTCTGTATACTATATTTTCTAGTAATGCACCTAGAACTCTGTATACTATATTTTCTAGTAATGCACCTAGAACTCTGTATACTGATATTTCTAGTAATGCACCTAGAACTATGTATACTAAATTTTCTAGTAATACACTTGGCACAATTGCACGTTCTTCAGATCTACATTAGCAACAAAAACAGCATTAATCACTATGCTAATCTCTAACTAAGCGTAGAGACAACATGTTTCGTGCTTTCTCTAAAAACTTCAAAGTCAATATTCTAAAAAATTAACAAATATATATATCTTAAATGAAAACACGGTCTTCTTCTAGCAGGTATTGAATTTTTCATACATTACATTCTTAACCAGTTGTCTTTTTTGTATTTTTCAAAGCTAATGCGACAACAGGTATAAAAAAGATTAATATTCATAAAAATAATAAAACATCATTAAAACCAAAGAAATGAAAACCCGATAAAACTGTTAAAAACACTGACTTATCACAAAAGAACATCAAAAGAAAGAAATCATACAGATAACAATACTGTTTGTATGTTTGTTTCAGATATTCATGCAAAACTACATAAGGGTTAATTGCGCTAGGCGTCACTTATTCTGAATTGACAAACTAAAGAGAAGGCAGCTAGTTAACAGCGCCAACCGCCTACTCTTGAACTACTCTAATCGAATAGTGGGCTTTGAACTGTCATTCTCAAAATGCACCCACAGCCCCAAAGGGCGGAACGAGACTTTTGCGGGATTGGGACGCCAGCCGTGGATCCGACACGCTAACCTCTAGGTCACACGTATCACAACTATATTATAGAAAATGCATACAAGCTAGTTTATATTAAAATGTTAGTATTATGACTTATGGGATTCTCGTTGGTAAGTTTCTTGGTAGTCGTCTGATGACAAATAGAGAAATTAGTTACCAAAACCTTGTCTATTTTACCTCACTGTAAATCAAAAGTGTGTTTACATTACTGTAAACCAACATGTGTGCATTTTACTGTCAATGAAACATGCGTGCGTACTAACGTAAACGAGACGGGTGGCATAACAGTGTAAACTAGCATGTGCGAATTTTACTGTAAAAATTATACCGTCATAACGCAAATACATATGCATATCACTGTAAGTCAAACGTGTTATGTCACTGTTGGTGTTTATTATTAAGCACAAAGCTACACAAAGGGCTATCTGTGCTCTGCCCACTACGGGTATCAAAACCCAGTTTCTAGCAATATAAGTCCGCAGACATACCCGCTGTGCCACTGGGGATCTTATGTTACTGTAAACCAAACGTGCATAATACAGTAAACCGAACGTATTCATACACTGAGTTAAACAAATGTGGATTTCACTGTAAGCCAAAAATGAGTACACATAACTGTATTTAAAAAGGTTTTGCAGCGTCCCCTGTTTTCCTATTCCTTCACTATGTTTTTAGGTGCGTCCTATTTTTATCGAAAATACCCATTTTCATTACTTTTCCCTATTTTGGGGAAAAGGAAAAAGTTTGTGTGTTACTTTTTCCGGTTGATCGTTTATACTTAAGTGGCAATATGGCTGACCTAGGTGTTACAGATTTTATTGTTTGTACTTAAGTGACAATATGGCTGAACTAGGTGTTACAGATTTTATTGACGGGATTTGTGAAAATTTTTCTTGTACTGAAATATCTATAAACAGAGCAAATCTGAGCTATTAACGATGTAATCGCGTAATTTATTAATTATCAACTAACTGAATAGTAGGTCACCCTATAACCCTGATATTTTATTATTATTATGTGAAACACTGTGCGTAGTGGAGCCATTAAGTGAAACACTGTGTTTAGTGAAAATCTTATGTGAAACATTGCGGTTTGTGATTACATCGTTATGCGAAACACTGTGCGTAGTGGAGTCGATTTATGAAACATTGTGTGAAGTGGAGTCGCTATGGGAAACATTGTGGTTAGAGGAGCTGCTATGCGAAACACTATGTGTAGTGGAGCCGTTATGTAAAACACTGTATAGTGGAGCCGTTAAGTGAAACAATGTGTGTACTGGAGCTGCTATGTTAAACCTTGTGTCTGATTGATCCGTTATATTAAATCCCATGTTTAATGTAGCCGTTATATTAAACCTTATTTCCAATTGATCCGTTATATTAAATCTTATGTATAATAAAGCCGTTATATTGAACCTTATGTATAATAAAGCCGTTATATTGAACCTTATGTCTAATGGAGCCATTATATATTAAGCCTTATGTCTAATGTTGTATTAAACGTTGTGTCTAATGGAGCCATTATATTAGTTTGTTTGTTTGGTTTTGAATTTCCGCAAAGCTACATGAGGGCTATCTCTGACAACCGTCTCCAATTTAGCAGTGAAAGACTAAAGGGAAGTCAGCTAATCATTACCACCCACCGCCAACTCTTGGGCTACTTTTTTATCAACGAATAGTAGGATTGCCCGTCTCATAATAACGCCCTCTAAAATTGCGAGTCAAGCGCCTTAACCACCTGGTCATGCCGGGCCGTTATATTAAACGTTGTGTTTAATGGAGCCGTTATAATAAACTTTGGTTCTGGCGGAACCGTTATGGTGAGCTCTTCGTGCAATGAAGCTTTTATATTGTCATCAAAACTCAATCGATGTCATGGTAACAGTAAAAAATTAAGTTGCAGTAATTGTTGAAAAAGCTTGTAAGGATTCTCATTTAATTAATAACAAAATACAAACATATCATTAAAACAGATGGTTTAATAATTTGTCAACAAATTGCTTTTTTAATTGACAATAAGAACAAATATTCTATTATGAACAATATTTACTGTGTTTTTGTCTCCAAAACAAAGACTCGAACCTAAACTAGTTTAGGCAGAACAATCTGTGTAGCAATAACTTTTCTAAAATCCTGGGTTCGATTCTTCACGGTAGTCAGAGCCCATTGTGTAGTTCTGAACTAAAACAACAACAGTTTTTATTCAGTTTGTCTTCAGGCTCCGGCATGGCCAGGTGGATGGGGCGCTTGACTTGCAATCTGAGGGTCGCGGGTTCGAATCCCAGTCCCACCAAACATCCTCGCTCTTTCAGCCGTGGGGGAGTTATAATGTGACGGTCAATCGCTGTAAAAGAGCAGCCCAAGAATTGGCGGTGGATGGTGATGACTAGCTGACTTCCCTCTAGTCCTTCAACGGCTAAATAAGGGACGGCTAGCGCAGATAGCCCTCGTGTAGCTTTGCGCGAAATTCAAAAACAAACAAACAATAACTTCACGAACAAATAAATACAAAATCAATACAAAAAAACAACAAAACAAAAACAAATTATTACAAAAATTGACGCATAATATAAGCAGTTGCACAAAACCACCGTTTTTTTAGAATAATCGATTAAAGCTACGCATCAGCTACCTGCGTCAACCGTTCTTAATTTTGAACTTACAGACTAGAGGTAATGTAGCTTCTTAACAGCACCCTCCGCATAATTTTGGGCTACTCCAATCGAATAGTGGGATTTGAATGCCACTCCTATAACGCATCCAAGACCCCCTAGTTACGGAGAGCGATTTTACGTTAACGTAGCACAAACCACGGATCCTAGGATTCACAGATTGGAACAAGAACCACTGAACTACGCATGACACAACAAAGACAAGCAACTGAAAAACACCAATATGCTATCTATATGTACATATCTAATCAATAACACCTTAAGTGTGAAAAAAGGGTGAGGCCAAAAAAAAGAATTGAGTGTGTGAGGTAAAGGAATAAATCAAAATTGGCGGCCAAATTGGTAGCTACATTTACAGCACTGATAAAAATTTTACAAAAAATATTCATTCATCAGTTAATTAGGATGCGTCTTTTGTTCAACTTGGGGCATGATGATGGGTAAAACAAAATACGCGGCCTAGATAACTAATGAATGAATATTTGCTGTAAAATTCTTATCAAAGCTATAAGTGTAGCTACCACTTTGGCCGCCAATTTTGATTTCATTCCTTTAAGTCGCACGCTGAATGCTTTTTTGAACGCACCTTTCTTCACACCTAAGGTTCTTTCAATTAGCTATCATGACGTTTTGTCAATACAAACCAACAAACCACACCAAATCTGAAAGTGACATTCGATAGTAACCAACATTAGCTTTAGGATCGCAACCCTATTATTCGGAACAGACCTTTACTTTACAGAACAAACCAGATTCCATAAAACATATGGTGGTAGTTTTTCTTCTCTAAAACAGTGATAACAGCCTCTTTTATAGTAACGCCATGGAATTTAGATTAACAGTTTCTTGTCATCAGCATATGCAATCGTTACAGCCATATCAAGCATCATTATTCATGTTAATTGCTTAAGCTAATACTACGTGATGCTAAACGCTCTTTAGTAAGGTTAGTTTCATAAAATTTAGTAAATTTGTGCTGAAAAGTTGGCAATGAATAATCAATAATAACTGTCCACCCGTATGATTCTTTTGAAAACTTGAGCTAGAAACTGCTAATCTAGTTGCTTGGCCTAATTAATAACTATGTATCTGCACGTCCTTTCACCTTATAGTTTTTTCTGCTCTAAATCAGCCGTCTTTAATCCGAATGACAAAAAAAAACAAACACTAAAAACGGCTCACTTTCACTCTTAGATGAAGCTGTAGCAAAAATGTTAGACCAATAGCTCACGTGACGTTTTGGTAGGCGTGCGCAAAAATGTTCGTCAAATTTGAGCGGTTTTTGTTGAATAACTTGACACACGTAGATCATATTTACACCAAATGAGACTACTAATTGTAGGTTGAAAAATCTATCAGTGTACCAAATTTGAAGAAAAAATCAATAAAAGTTAAGTATGTTTTTCTATCAAATAAAGTTTCCGTACTTTTGGTGCGAAATAAAAAAAAGAAGAAAAATGATAAAGAAATCTAATCAAACTTGGAGATTTTATATCTCGTGTATTTCTTAAAAGATTGAAATTCGGTATGTGAAGTATAGAGCACATCCACAGAAAATATATAATAGTTTGGATTACCACAGTCCGAGATATAGATGGTGAAAAATCGCTAAACCATCATTTCTGTTAATAACACACAGTGTGTACTGCAGTAGGTTGTTTACGGTCGTACGACGTATTACTGTGTGTCTTGATACATCAGATCAGTCGTAGACAAAAGTATTATATTTGTTGAAATATGTCGTTTTGGATCCTTTTACGTGTTCGTTTGAATTCTTTATAACACTTTGGGGTGTTTTTGATAACATTTTGGATGATTACACTGACCTTTCTATTCATTCTAAGTTTTAAAAATAAATAAATATGATGCTATCATTCTATTCACCATTTGTCACTGAGTTATACTGGTTTCGGGGATTTCCACGTTTTCTACTTATGATAAAAATAGAAACTGCTATGATGTATTTCAGATCGAATTCACAAACAAAGTAGAACCCTGCAAAGTAAAAGACTCTTAGAGAAAAAGCTACCATCTGGTTTGTGCGTAACAATGGGTTATACGCTTTGTGCCCACCAGTAGTATCAAACTTCCATTTTTAGCGTCATAAGCTCACATGCTTACCACTGAGCCACCAGGAAGGGTGGAGCTACTAAAATGTATAGTTAAAAAAACAACTAAAGAAATGAATTAAGGAAATTTAAAGTAATTAATTTCGGATTAAATAATTATGTTAGATTACATTTTATGATGTATAGCGATTAATTTGTGATTGGTGTGATTTTACACAACCGTTTTGAGTGATACTAATTTAAGCTGTGCCTTTCTTTATTTTGCCCAGAACGACTTTCCGGAGAGAAGAATCAGGGTATTATAACTTTCCAGCTATATCTCATTTACTGCACTTTCCAGCCAACTGAGACTTTTGAAATACACCACGACCACAGCTCATCATCCAGCTGGGTCATAACGCGCAAAGTTTAGTGCAAATGCTATTTATATCAATCGATTATGAGACAGCGGGTTCTAGGTCGTAGAAATCTAATATAAAAGCCTTGAGATATGCAAAGTGCAGCCTCCAAATTTACTGGTGTTGTGCTTTTTCCTAGAAATTCCTGGTCTTGATATCTCCCGTCATTTGAAGCCGATTCACGGTATATTCAGGCAAGATTTTTTTTCTTTATCTTCTTGTTTTTGAAACTGTGCTGGTAAACTTGCACTAGAACCAAATGTCGTTCTTAAATTGAAATCCTGGCACCGATTCAAGCTAAACTGTTTCATCTGGTCGCCTAGCAACACAGGAAGGAGTTCACAAACATATGTGTTTGCTAAACGAAATTAACCATGTGTAACTAGGAGTGGATTTTTTTTTTAAGTGGTGCTGGAAAGTGAACATAAAGCGATATAAATGTTATCTAAATTCAAACACAAAATCAATTACACGAACTAGAATAAAAAATCATGTTAGGTATCCACGTGGCGATCTGTTCATCCAACAGAGCAGAAAAAAACAACAGAAATACGTTGTTCGAATTTGAGATAAACCT
Source organism: Limulus polyphemus (assembly GCF_000517525.1). Lineage (NCBI taxonomy): Eukaryota > Metazoa > Arthropoda > Merostomata > Xiphosura > Limulidae > Limulus > Limulus polyphemus. Next base: position 36,430 of record NW_013666948.1, read on the forward strand.
CTGTAAAGAAAGCATTCCTCTCAGACATCGGACACAAGCATGCACAATTCCAAAACAAATTTAATAAGTTTCAATTTCATTTATAAAAAAACACCTATGTTTCTTTTTTCTAACGACTAAATAAACATGTACTGGAGATGGAATCGTCTAGCATTTTTCCACCTTGAAGATCATATGAACACAAATACACACACACACATATATAGGGCGAGGTTTATCCAATATATCATTAGAGAAAACAACATCTGTAGCTCCACGTGTTTGTTTGTCGAATGTCTGAGTCAGTAAAAGAGACTATTTCCCTACTTTATTGCCACGTGGCCAAACCTAGATGGATAAAATTATCTCACTAGGTATAATTTACTATGGTGGGCTATTCGCACGTTGCTCAATACGATACAGAGATCGATGTTGAAATATTCGACTTCTTCGTAGATAAAAACGAATTACTTTGGCTTCTAGCTTAACAAACATGTTATTAATAGTGGTGAAAATTCAACTTCAACAACTCAGCGCTTTAGATCGACAATTTGCTTTTAAAAAAAAGATCCTTATGCTGGATTAGTCTTAAGTTTCACACACGTGCTTTCTAATATAGTCTATTTCAACTTAATAAACTGCTTCCACATTTTACGTTTTACAAGTGTCTTAATTAATATGATTTTTTCTTTCCTCTAAAAATATTGTCCAGAAAACACAAAATACACTGACCTTTAACTTGGCATATACATAGTTTCCTGTTTACTGTTAGCACTTTAACTGTTCTTTCTGTTTTATAACCATTAACAATTTCATTTAACATCCTGTTTTTCCATCAGCAGTATTTTACACCGCGTTCTTCCTATTTCACGAGCACTTTTTTCTTGGAAAAAAATTATAATAATTTGCTTTAAGAACGTAATTCATGGTGAAATAAATTAATGTACCTTTACAGTTACAATTCGTTTTTTTTTCCAGTGAACAATGATACACGGAGTCGATGTTGACTGTGTCTGATAGTCTATTCTTTGTTTTCAAAATCTACTTTAAATTGTAATCAACTATCTTCTATACGGTTTTATTAATTCTGAATAATATTCAGCATTACAGTTGGTTTCTCCGTTTCCAATATATTGTTTAACGTTACTTAATGTAAAAAAAAACCGTTTTAAACTATATGAAAATATTTGTAAGCTTGGAACACATATTTCAAAATAAATTAATGAAAAAAAGATGGCGCTGCAATCTATTCTGCTTGTTTGTTTGATTTTTAGCTAAGCGCAAAGCTACACAATGGGCTATCTGTGCTCTGCCCACCAAGGGTATCGAAACCCGGTTTCTTGCGTTGTAAGTCCGCAGACATACCGCTGTGCCATGTGCCACTGGGGACCTGCTTGTTTGTTTGATTTGTAGTTAAGCACAAAGCTACACAATGGGCTATCTGTGCT
>NW_013666948.1:38786-55282 GCF_000517525.1 Limulus polyphemus
CACCAAGGGTATCGAAACCCGGTTTCTTGCGTTGTAAGTCCGCAGACATACCACTGTGCCACTGGGTGGCAATCTATTCTAGATGTTTTTGATTTTGTTCCTTACATATCATAATAGTTGAAACTGTAAGATGGACGAATGACTGAAAACTTTCGATTCAAGTTTGTACAGTAACGTCTTTCATCATTTGAAAATAAGCAACCCTGCTGATGCCTTAATTTTGTTTTATTCAAATATTTTTCATCTTACAAATTCTAATGAAGACCGGTTTCAAAACTAATAATCTTGGACATCACAAAGGCCACAACGACATTTGCAAAGTAGGAGATATGGAGTCGGTATTTATGTGTTCTGTAATTTAATTTCAATAATAACTGGACATAAGCTTACTTCACGTGTTCCTAAGTGCCTGTCATGGAAATATTTGAGAGATAGTAGTATGTTCTTTAAATTGTTGTACGTATTTTATGTATAAACAAAACTGACAAATGCGTCCTTCATATACGGATTGAATGAAACTGTTATTAACACTTGCTATTAAAAAAAATATTAAACCTATTTATTTTAAAATTGGAACCTACTCAAGATTTCTTACAGATAATAGAGAAGCTATTTTTCTCGAGGCGTAGCTCGATGTGTTGCTGCTATGCCACTAGGCGTAGCTCAATGTTTTGCTGCTGTGCCGCTATACGTAGCTCAATGTTTTGCCGTTATGCCACAAGGCGAAGCTCAATGTTTTGCTGCTGTGCCACTAGGCGTAGCTCAATGTTTAGCTGCTGTGCCACTATACGTAGCTCAGTGTTTTGCTGCTATGCCACTAGGCGTAGCTAAATTTTTGCTACTATGCCACTAGGCGTAGCTCAATGTTTTGCTGCTATGCCACTAGGCGTAGCTCAATATTCTGCTGCTATGCCACTAGGCGTAGCTCAATGTTTTGCTGCTGTGCCACTAGGCATAGCTCAATGTTTTGCTGCTGTGCCACTAGGCGTAGCTCAATATTCTGCTGCTATGCCACTAGGCGTAGCTCAATGTTTTGCTGCTGTGCCACTAGGCATAGCTCAATGTTTTGCTGCTGTGTCACTATACGTAGCTCAATGTTGTTTTGAGTTTGATTCTGTAAGTTAATTTTGGACCACGCTGTACTATTAAATGAATTTTGTTTCGGTTTGAGTTTGATTCCGTAAGTTAAGGTCTGTCATTTTATGTTCTACTGTTGTTACTTGTTCCAGTATATTTGTAGTACCTACAAATTACTATCATTTTTCCACAATATTTGTTTTCTACGTGTAAAGCATTTTTGATGGAATAGTATAAAGTATGTTTAAATTTAATTTCTGAAAACTATAGTTTTGAAGGATAACTATAAACCTACATGAAGGATAAAGAGATGAGTTATAGAATGATGAACATTCTATCTTTTATTAGTTCATTATTATCATAATGTGTAACTAAAAACAAATAATGATATCTCAAGAGAATATTGGTTGTGTAACTACCTAGAAAACTTTTGGTTATATCGTTGCGCAGTTGTCATCATCATAAAGCAACCTGTCTAGACTTCCTGGGCATGAAAGTTTGTCAGAAATCTTTGTCGTCGCCGAGGTGGTTATTTTCATTCCTTCTTATCCCATTCTTGCTTTTGAACGGATTACGTGGAGATGTAAAAGTAGGTTAACCTGAAAGTTATGTATTATTCTGTGTTTACGTTTTCGGAGTTTACGATTTGTGATAAATCAAGATCTGACTTAAGGAAGCCCAACATTCAACAGTAGCATAGCAGCAGAAACAACAGCTTCATTTAATAGTACAGCGTGGTCCAAAATTAACTTACAGAATCAAACTCAAACCGAAACAAAAGCTCATTTAATAGTACAGCGGTCCAAAATTAACTTACAGAATCAAACTCAAACCGAAACAACAGCTCATTTAATAGTACAAAGTGGTCCAAAAATTATATTTCATATTTTAAAATTTAATAATTAACTGACTTAGGAAATACAACGACGCAGTTTTGAACATCTTGTAGCCCAATTAAAAGAGTTGTTATTGTTAGGGCGATCGACCCGGAACATGCGGGTCGCGGGTTCGAATCCCCATCACCGCACACGCTCGCTTTTCCAGCCGTGGGGACGTTATAATGTGACGGTCAATCTCACTATTCCTTGGTAAAAGAATAGTCCAAGAGTTGGCGGTTGGTTGTGCTGACTAGCTGCCTTCCCTCTAGTCTATCACTTCTAAGTTAGGAACGGCTAGCATAAACAGCCCCGTATAGCTTTGGGTAAAATTCAAAACCAACCAATCTTTAAATCAAACCGGTACATGTAATATGTTGCATATTGACGTGGACCAGTTATGAAAGATTATGAACGTAATTTAGCAATTCTTTAATGAACGTCTATTCCTTCATTATAAATTTAAGTTCTAGGTTTTTGTGTTTGTTATTTGTAACAAACTTTTTTGACTTAGAATGATAAATAGGTGGGAAATAATTTGTCACTTAAATGTCTTTATGATACTCACCCAAGGTTTATGATCACAGGATCCTATTTTTTTCAGTTAAAACTTACGTGATTTAGAACAAAATAAATTATCCATTGTAAGGAAAAGTGCTCGTGTTTTTTAATCATAGTGCCACTGTCATTTATCTTCGCCTGGCATGGCAAGGTGGTTAGAGCGCTTGACTCGCGATCTGAGAGTCGCGGGTTCAAATCTCCATCCCATCAAACATGCTTGCCCTTTCAGCCGTGGGAGCGTTAAAATGTGACAGTCAATCCCACTATTCGTTGATAAAAGAGTAGCCCAAAAGTTGGCGGTGGGTTGTGACAACTGCCTTCCCTCTAGTCTTTCACTGCTAAATTAGGGATTGCTAGTGCAGATAGCCCTTGTGTAGCTTTGCGCGGAATTCAAACCAAATACCATTCTCCACGCTGTGCTTAAGATATAATACACTATTAACCTTTGTGTGTATCAAAGATGGCGCTGCAATCTATTATACATGTTTGTGATTTTGTTCCTTACATATCATAATAGCTGAAACTGTAAGATGGACGAATGACTGAAAACTTTCGATTCAAGTTTGTACAGTAACGTCTTCCATCATTTGAAAATAAGCAACCCTGCTGATGCCTTAATTTTGTTTTATTCAAATATTTTTCATCTTACAAATTCTGGAGAAGATAGTTTGAAAACTAATACTCTTGGATCAAATAATTTTCAGCCGGAGGTGAATGTAATGTAAATTTAGCATAAACTGTATATTAAATGGAATTCTGTAAAACGATGGGTAGTGTATGTGTGTGTGTAATTATGTGGCTACGTTGACTAAAACTGATAAGAAGGAAGAATGGCTTGGTGTTGTAAACAAATAGCTACATCAGTGTAGCAGAAATTGAAATAGGCGTTGCACACGCACGTATATCACTGCGTCGTGTAAACAACAATATGTAACATACGCCATGTTTTAAGCTGGATTTGGTTGAATTTTAAGCCTTTGATTTTAGTGAAATCCTGATAATCTTTCAGTTTTAATTAGGTCATCTATTTTGATCACATTTTCGCAGCCACACTGTATTAAACAACAGCGAAGACAACTAAAACTAGCGATACAACACGGCATATAGAAAAACAACCAAGTACCTCAAAATCTGGGATACAATAGTTTCTTAAAGACCCACTAGGCTGCGCAACAAGCAGAAACTGTACGCGTTAATGAACCAACCATAGTATAAACATTTTTATTCATAAACATTAAATATTTATACAGACACGCTGTTTTTAGTGTGTAGCGTCTGAAACTGTGATTCACACATGTAGAACGGGTTTAACTTACATCATGTAACTGATGACTTGCGCATGCCATCTAATGGCTCAGCCGTAATTCTGCAGGCTTACAACGCTAAAAATCGGGTTTTGATACCCGTGGAGGGAACAACACAGATAGCCCATTGTGTAGCTTTACGCTTAACAAAAACTAAAACTAGTACATTTAAACTTTCACCCCCCCCCATAGAGATGTGATTTGTGGTCTTTATAAAATATTTATGTGAAAGTAAATTAGTTCACTACTACCCCAGAGATGTGATTAGTAGACTTTATAAAATATTTATATGAAAGTAAATTAGTTCGCTACTACCCCAGAGATGTGATTAGTCGACTTTATAAAATATTTATATGAAAGTAAATTAGTTCGCTACTACCCCAGAGATCTGATTAGTCGACTTTATAAAATATTTATATGGAAAGTAACGTAGTTCGCTCCTACCCCAGAAATCTGATTAGTCGACTTTATAAAATATTTATATGAAAGTAAATTAGTTCGCTACTACCCCAGAGATGTGATTAGTCGATTTTATAAAATATTTATATGAAAGTAAATTAGTTCGCTACTACCCCAGAGATGTGATTAGTCGATTTTATAAAATATTTATATGAAAGTAAATTAGTTCGCTACTACCCCAGAGATCTGATTAGTCGACTTTATAAAATATTTATATGAAAGTAAAGTAGTTTGCTACTACTAGAGGATGGTATACCACCTTCTTAGACTACGTCATATTTTGATGTTTGTAAATAAACTTCAAGTGTTCTACTTTGTTATATCAAATGTAATGTCTAGTAGTTAGGATATTCTACTCCCAATTTGAGGGTCGCGAGATCAAAACCCTTTGCTGAACACGCTCCCCTTTAAGCCGTTGGAGCATTATCGTGTGACGGTCAATCCCAATGGTTGTAGGTGACGTTGACTAGCTGCCTTCCCTCTACTGAGTCTACTCTATCACTTCAAAATTAGTGACAGTTAACATAGAGTAACTTTGAGTAAAACCTGAACAGGCAACATTGATCAGGGTCCTCAAAAAAAGTAAGTTACATGTGCGTATATATTCATAATCAGACATAAAATAATATTAGAAGATTTCTAAAACAACAAAGAAGAAAAATTACTGTTTGCTACAAAGAAATGACCGATGAGACGAAGACAAACACGATTATGTCGAAACGTCGATCCTGAGCCAATTCTATCAAGTCAGATCCTCCGTTCAAAGTCAACAACCATGCAATAAAATGTTACATGTTAAAACACTAAAAGAAGTAATGAAAGGTTTAAAAGTTTCCTAAATCAATACTGAGAAAGACTGCAGTATCTTGTAACACCTTAAGCTATTTTATATTGCATTTGTTCGTGGCTGAATTTTTTTTCCGCGTTAAGAATGAATATCATTGTATCACAATTCATCAGACTGTTTAATTTTCGATGTTAAATGTTGATTATTGTATTAACGTTTTGTTGTGGCCTTATTTATTTATTTTTAATTCTCGTCTGCTATGGCGTTTTATTCCTGTTATTTAGGTATCAGTAAGTTAGTTCACGTTCTGGTTGCGACGAAAATCACTTTATACACCAAGCAACTATCAGTAAGAACGATTACTAAATTTCAAAAGACCCAGAACCTCGAGCACATTCGAACAGTTATCTGTTCTTCTTCAGAAACAAAACGTTCGGATGATTAAGTAATAAAATCGGATGTTGGTCTCCTTCTCCTGCTTAATACTATAATTAAGTAATAACTCCAAACTGTGGTCTCCATTCAATACTTAGCACTATAATTAAATAATGACATTGGATTCTGTTCTCCATCCCATGCTTTACATTATATTCAAGTGATGACTTCAAATTCTGGTCTTCATCCCATGCTTAATACTATAATTAAGTAAGAACTCCAAACTGTGGTCTCCATTCAATACTTAGCACTATAATTAAATAATGACATTGGATTCTGTTCTCCATCCCATGCTTTACATTATATTCAAGTGATAACTTCAATATCTGGTCTTCATCCCATGCTTAATACTATAATTAAGTAATGAATTCAAAGTTTGGACTCCGTCCCATGCATAGCTCTATGATTAAGTAATCGCAATGGATTCTGATTTACAATGACGTTCAGAAGGAGGACGGGGTGGGATGGGCTCGAGCCCTTGTCTTTCTGCTCTTATGCTCAAAAAATGCTCCTTTTCTCAGTCAAGCAATATTTCCACAACTACTAAAAGACATGCGTGATTCCACACCTTGCTTGCTGCGAGAGAAAAAAAGTTTGAACTTTAAAATTAATGACACACAGGGACTTGTAAAATCACACAGGGACTAGTTAAATCACACAGGGACTTGTAAAATCACACAGAGACTAGTAAAATCACACAGAGACTAGTAATATCACACAGGGACTAGTTAAATCACACAGGGACTTGTAAAATCATTACAAAGATTTGTAAAACCACACAGGGACTTGTAAAATCACACAATGACTTGTAAAATCACACAGGGACTAGTTAAATCACATAGGGACTTGTAAAATCACACAGAGACTAGTAAAATCACACAAGGACTAGTAAAATCACACAGAGACTAGTAAAATCACACAAGGACTAGTAAAATCACACAGGGACATGTAAAATTACACTGGGACTTGTAAAATTATTACAAGGAGATGTAAAATCACACAGGGACTTGTAAAATCATTACAAGGACATGTAAAATTACACAGACTTGTAAAATTATTACAAGAACTTGTAAAATCACACAGGGACTTGTAAAATTATTACAAGACCTTGTAAAATCACACAGGGACTTGTAAAATCACACAAGGACTTGTAAAATCACATAGGGACTTGTAAAATCATTACAGCAAAATAAGTGATGTACTATTAATTATTAATGTGCAAGAATTCATAATTTAGTTTTAGATTTTAAAAGTGTTTATAAGCCAAACTGAATAAGAAAAAAAGAGGAGCTATTGGCTTCTCATGGTTAGTCTCCCCTAACACCCAACTGCCCCCCCAAAAAAAGATCCCCTGCCCTTTTAATGTCCTCTGCAAGTTACTTCTAATTTACACGCCATGATTAGCACTATAATCAAGTAATGACTTTAACTTCCGGTCTTTGTTCCACGTTTTTCATAATAATTAAGTAATAAAATTGGTTCTAATTTCAGTGTCATGCGTTAGCACTATAATTCTTTTTATTGTACTATACACTATATTTTAGACATGCCAAAGCTAAAACACATGGTCGAAAGTTTTCCTTATCCATAAACACGGGAAAGTAGCAACAGTATTTGTCATGTGGTAGCAACTTAATAAAGAAATTATAATAATAAGGTAGCGTCTTAACAACGCCAGTTTTCCTTATCCATAAACACGGGAAAGTAGCAACAGTCTTTGTCATGTGGTAGCAACTTAATAAAAAAATTATAATAATAATGTAGCGTCTTAACAACGCCAGTTTTCCTTATCCATAAACACGGGAAAGTAGCAATAGTATTTGTCATGTGGTACCAACTTAATAAAGAAATAATAATAATGTAGCGTCTTAACAACGCCAGAAAAACATTTTCAGAACATTTTGACTTAGTGTGTTCCAACTCGCTTCAGCAGTTTCTAAGCGCATATACAGCGCACACGGAAACTCGAAAGACGTCTTTTGACCTTAGCCTACATCTTAGATATCGTATCCGCTATAGAAAAGACATTCCATATGTTTGTTAGTTTCCGAACGAGTCAGTGACAAGTGAGCCCACAGGCGCACAGCCATGGCCCCTTTAATCATCTGCCAACTGAAGTTCTATAATAAGTAACAGTTTGTAGAAAATCATGATGACAGAAAATATGCGGAGAATAATTCCGAAGACAGGCAGTAAAGCAAAACAGAAGATACAAATGAACAAGGAAACACTGAAGCTGCAAGTCTTGCCTTACTAGCCGGTTTCTAATGCGTTCTAATGATTGCAACTGGCTGCTAGGGGGGGTGGGGGTGAAAGTTCATTTCCACGTCTACAGGACTCGAATAGAGAAAGAGAGAGCTAAACTCACTCCAGTTTTATGTTAGAAATCTTAGTGCGGTATTCCAATAATCATTATAAATGTGGCTACTTATTTAGGGATTTTTGTATGGTTTTGTGTATTAATTCCTACCTTGTTTCTTTAAGTTTTGGCATTGTCATCCCTACATCATCCTCAATTTTTTCAGTTTCTTTTTATTACTCATTTCTCCTCTCTTTTTAATGAATGGCAGTTGCTATGAAGGCAATAGTTTTAGTGTAGCGTGACGAATTGTCTTGATGGATATTATGTGTTTAAGTTAGTAAAACGCTATACTGCATCTGTACTCCCCGAGATAAGACGCAAAATTTTGTTGTGTAAATCATCGCAACAACTTCAAATATCGGTGACCTAACCTTTCTGACGCCATAATAAAATTATCAGCAGAACATTTTGCTGTTACGCTACTCGCTGGTTCTCTACTTTAGCGATGTTTTTTGGCTAAATTGAAGGTATTAATAGCTTACGAAAACCTCAAAAACCTAAGTTAGGTGTTTATAAAGGTCTCTTGCATTGTTATAAGGGAGATTTGAGACTATGGTGAGCAATACATAATATCAGACGGACATTTTTTTCCTGGCCCATTCCTATATACTAAGCACTACTGTGCTTAGTGATATTCAAAGCAGATAAACCCTTATATATACTAACTTGTACAAGTCTCTGCACCACCCCTTGAAATGAGCATATCCTCGATCCAAACGGGGTCAAGCACATACATGTCCAACAATTATTTAAGGTAGGTAATTAGTGCATATTTATGACATTATCTACATGCAGAATACCTGCACGAAATTTCAGATCAACTATATGACTATACCTGAATAAAGATACATTCTATAGTATATATATGTAATGGTGAAATTAGCAGCTTTTTCAACTGCGACACCTATAACGAGTACAGAACTACAAAATTTAAATATTTTTAGGCATCATTTATACCATCCAAAATTAAATGAGGACATAAGATAATTGCAATTCCTTACACCTCTCATTTCTCATTATTTATTTTGCAAGTCTACGACGGTTGAGCAGGAGGCAAGACTGAAAGCCTTAACTTGGTAAACACATACTCTTTTGCTACTGGACTTTGTATTCTTGGATTCTAGCCTGTTACAAGATGCCGCATTTTGCTTACCACGGCTAGCGTACGACTTGTTGCAGGTCCCTTAGTGGATGACCCTGGTGTCTCTAATTGATTCATATCCATTTGTTTTCTAATTCCATTAAAAGCTATGGATATCTCCATTTTTAAAATTCTAAATGCTCGATATGAAAATATCTTTATGATATATGAGTATATGAATATTTTGTGTTTGCATATTCATAGTCGTTTAATAAAACTTACTGAACCTACCATCTAAGGCTCCCATTGATTTAGATATTCCTGCTTGCAATATGGTAAAAATTTCTACAACTGTTAAAAAGGGGTTATAAAATACTGAATTTTGATTTTTTTTAAAGAAACTCTGAAAGAACAAAACAAATAGCGATAGAATTCCATTAAGAATGGATATAAAAGGAGTATTTATGCTTAAAAGGTTTTCCCAGAAACAGGCATGTCTAAAATTTTGTCAATTTGCATACATAATCAAACATGTAAGATGCATAAAATCTCCTTCCCAACAGGTCAGCAACGAATTAGATGGCTTATAGTGGTAGAATCCAGCTAGACCAGTCTACATGAATACCTCAGTATGGAATATAATGTTTGATCAATGTCAAAATTTCTAGGTTGTCGATAAGCATTATTTCTACAATATCAACCTGTACTTTACTGACTCCAAAAATAATCATGTTTTGATTCTGCACACCTTTATATTTTGTACAATAATAACTCTTAATTTTATTGAAATACCAATAATTAACTAACGGCCATTATTAGTGGCAAACCAAACTACGCATTTAAAGAAATACTTAACAAATTCAGTTTAGTTATGCCCAGGTTATGCCACAGAAGGTCGGTCATAGAATACGTGAAGCCTACGTCACCAAATGAAAGTGGCGTAAATGCCGCGCGTAACACGAGTACTTCTACATCGGACCAATGGTTCGTGTGTTAAACTCAAAATACCGGAAGGGAGTGGTTAACACCCCCCCCCCTCCATTTACAACATTACTTTTTAAGCCCATCAATGTCGCGTAACTTTCTTAATAACTAGTATTTTCATCTTGACCTATCAAAATATTCACCATACACGTCGTGATTATTAACTTTTGTTGTTGCTTATATAAATAAAAATTTAACTATAGAATGAGTTAACTCTGTGCTACAAGAAGTGTTAAACACAGGTTATATTGCCTAGATAATAATACATTAATAAATATTGAAAATATAAATGGATATATTGAGGAAATAACCTATGAAATGACTTGTGTTATTTTTCTAGATAATGGCCCTTGTTGATTATATTATGTACTGTTGCCCGGAGAAGATGGACAGTTTTTGCCACTGACTATTGTGTTCGTGGATACTCCCCTTTTACAAGAAGCCATACCTTTCTTACCAAGGTTGGGGTACGACTTGTTGCAGGTCTCTTTCTGGATGATCCTGATGCCCCAAGATGATCTATGTTCCTTTGTTTTCCTACACCATTAAGTACAAGGGATATCACTGTCTTGAAAATTCTAAATCTCGGTCTGAACACATTTAAGTACAAGAGATATACCCGTCTTGGAAATTCTAAATCTCCGGTCTGAACACATCTTGATGATCTGAGTATAAGAATATTTTGTGTCTGAAAGAGCTGTTACATACCCTTCCCAAAAGCGATACATTTTTCGATGGCACCACACTACTTACAAAAGCCAAACAATGTCAAAATTTAGTTTTGATACATTCCGTTGAACTGTGACTTTAGAAAAGTTGTTGTTGTTAAAGTGACTTGCTGATATACATATTCAAAATCGCTTTAATATAACGTTTTTTTTGTTCGTTTGTTTTTTAATTTCGCGCAAAGCTATCCGAAGGCTATCTGCGCTAGGTGTCCCAACTCTTGGGTACTCTTTTACTAACGAATAGTAGGATTGACCGTCGCATTATAACAGCCCCACGGTTTAAAGGACGAGCATGTTCGGTAAAGTAGATTCGAACCCGTGACCCACAGATTGCGTTAATATAACGCACTTAACTTTCTGTATACTTCTATGACGACAGTTCAAGACAAGAACTAGTATTTGTGCGTTTCCTAAGTAAAGTGTACTATATATATATTGTTTATTTACTGTTGCTTTCAGTAACCATATTGATTACAATAGTAATTATATAGAATGTAATTACTTTTTATTCAGAGTTATTGTTTATTACATTACTTTTATTATAAAAATTGTTAGCTTAGATTTTTATTTAAGAATATCTTATATCTTCTAAGCTTGCCGAACCTTTTGAGATATTATTTGGATTATGGCCGAAAATATCGTTAGGAGCGTGGGTTACCCAACCGATGAAACAATGATAAATACAAACGTAAGAAACGTATATTTAGTTAACTATACTGACGGCCAGGTTGATTTTTAGTTTAGCTCTAAGTACATAACTTACTATGATCAGAAATTATTACGATTGATTGCGTATATATACACATTTGTGTGTGTATAAATATATATATATATATTACATATAGAAGCTGAAAATAATGTATCATCTGAAGCATGGCTGAAGTTTCTCGCGTGAAGCTAGACGTCTTAGTAATCGCTCAAGCATCAAATAAATAAACACTTAGAAACATGTAAAAGCATTTTCATGTTAGATATAAATCAGTTTGTTGTAAATCTAAATGATACATCATTTCAAATATATCTGCAAAACAAAAACTCCTGAAGAAATCGCAAAACAAAATCATTGAGTAACACGAAATTACATATTTACGAAGTTATTGTGTAACTTAGAGCAAATGCATCGCTATAACTCATGATCGAAAGGAACTGGGATAAACATGACCACCACGCAAGATATTAAAAAATTAGATTTTTTTATTTCGAAACCACGAACAGATGGATTCATTATTGACATTAAACCCTCCGCAAGTGCAGTTTTCCGTCTGCTGTGATGAGTGAATTGAACGTACTGACATATATAAAAGCTGTTGCTAAAACATTCTTAAATTCAATGTCGTATTATGTAATAATAGTAACGTGTAACGTATTTGTTTTGTTTTCTAACCTCTGAACGGCAAACGTGAGCAAAACATGCGCTAAACGACTGAGTCTCCTCAGTTTCAGGCATAACCATCCGTATTTTAGAATTTCTTATGAAAGGGAAGGCAAACCAGTCACTTATGTGACAACTCTCCACCAAATAGCGTGGCCGTCTGTCACTTTTATAATACCCTCACAACTGCAAGTACGGAGCATGCGTAGTGGCACATCGCTACTCGAACTTTGAACCTTCGGATCTGCAGTCTGCCATGCTAATCACTATGCTATGCCTGGCCAACTAACGTGTAAGATATAAAAAAACTTCTACAAGGTTAAGTTATTCAGTAATTGCGAGGTTTGTGTAAATAAAATGAACAAATTGATGACTCTCAAGAAACGGGCAAATAACAGATTGATGAGCAGGCAAACATTCCCGGTTTATCTATGTCTGGCTTAGACATGGTGTCATCAGTTCAGTTTCTAAGCCCACCACTCTATGATACTGTTAATGATACTATCATCCAACAATACTGTGTTTTCCATGACGTATTAAACATTAGCACCACGAGTTTTAATTTCACATATTGCCAGAATTTTGGACTTAGAACGACTTTAATATTTATAGAGCAAAAATAGCCTTACCTGTTACTATAGAGATTATGTAGATAAATACTTGAAAATATAATGAGTGATTTAATCATAATCACGAGCTTTATTAATAAAATATAATTGTTTAATAATTACACATTTTTTTTATATATTTATTTATTGAGTTGGGTAAATTTTTGTTACACAACAGTAGTGAAACTATTGGACCAGATTTTGAAATTGCAATTAGAAACTTAATAAAGGACAAATAGGAATCATTCTTGAAACTATCAGATACGATTCTGTGAATTAAAATTAAACTTAAAACTTAGTTACCCCACCCCCTCGATTTTGTTGTTGTTGTTGCAAACCTGAAGGTTTTATTTCTAGATGATAACATTTGGTGTGAAAAAGCTAAATACCCTTTTAGACGTATTTGTAAAACAATTTTGGGATGTGCAACCACACCATTTTTACAGACATACTGCGCCTTCCCACTCGAATGCTCTGAGCCTCATTAGTTACCAAATAAAATTCTATCTCCCCTTCCCCAAAAAATTTGAAAGAAAACCTCTTATTAGTAAATGACAAACATATATATATATATATACATCCAATTAACGTACTGTTCTACTTTATTGTAAGAATAATAACTACACAAGATAGTGAATGTTTTAGTTATTTATTTAGGGATATTTCTCTATGTGATTGTATTAAGCCTTACCTGGAGGGCTGCAAGTGTCATAGCTACTGACTGAAGCTGGCGAGTGCCCCATGTTGGTCACTATTGAGTGGCTGTTTGTGGGAGAGTTCGGAGAGAGGGACCCCACAGACACCCGATATGAAGAAGACAGCCACAAACCTCCATCTGGACAAACTCTGTTGGAAGAAAATGGGAAAGCTGGCTCTCCTATTTCCATGGGGCAAGACACATGGGGTTCTACCTTGACCATACAAGGAACGTTAGGAGACATGGTTGGAGGACATGAAAGTCCACCCACCGCTCCCTCGCAGCTGGTTTCACTAAACCGTACTGCGGATGGTAGTAGCACAGGTTTCGTGGGCATACGAACAGCGGTAGAGCTGACTACCGGTACCAAGTCATCCATAGCCTATCGCAGGCTACCCGCATAGGGTGTTAACGTCGATGATCACTCAACACACTGGCTTTCCAACAAACACCGTTGTCTTCCGCAGCTGACTGCTAGTTGGCGCCTGTAGGCGAGAGAAAGATGAAACGTTAAGCACTTGGACTTGGCCTAACAAAACACGTGTAAAACTCTTCAAGAATCCTGAAATTTTTGCATTTAACACATTGGAAACGCTAGAGTAAATGATACGAACAGCGCACCCACTCTTATAAAATTTAAAAAGTAGATTTCTAGCAAGAATTATATTATTGTGTAGCATAAAAAGTAAAAAACAAACATTTTATCATACAATTCGTTAACCTTATAAGTATAAACTTTATGTTTAACTAGAGCATGTAATGTACGTTTCAATTTCGTACTATAACCGCCGAAAAACTTTTTGGGTCCAAAATATTTTTGTAAGCATTGGGTAAAATTCAGTTCAGAATAATGACTTACAAATAGCGCCAAACAAATATTTCTGAATTCATGAAATGATAGAGACGTTAGAGAAGTACAAAATTTAGTTTCAATACAAAATTACACGTAGATCAGGCATTGCTCGATTTTAGCGTACCCAGACACTGAATCCAAGGATTCATAATTCGCGTCTCGTTGCCGCAAGAACGCGTTCCGAACTTTGTGCCCGTAGAAGCGCTATAAGAGTGACACCCAACTCCCGCTATTCTGTCAATTTGTTTGTTGAATTTCGCGCAAAGCTACTCGAGAACTATCTGCACTAAACAGACCTAATTTAGAAGTGATAGACGAGAGGGAAGGTAACTAACTAATACTACCCACCGCCATCTCCTGGGCAACCCTTTTACCAACAGAGAGTGGGAGTGATCGTCACATTATAACGCCTCCACGGTTGAAAAGGTGAGCATGTTCAGTGACGGGATTCGAACCTTCAAATTGCGAGTCGAGTACCCTAATTACCAGACCATGCCAGGTACTCTATTCGATCAGACAAGAGTAACCCATGAGTTGAGGGTGGGTGCTCTTAACTAGCTGTCTTCCTTCTATTCTACATCTTCGAAGTTAGGAACGGCTATGCAGAGATAGCCCTTGTACAACTGAGCGAAAATTCTACCATCAACAACTGGATTGCACCATTTACGTAACTCGAGTTGTATATAACAACATAATGTGGCCACGGGAAGAAAATGTGTCGCTATATGTTTTTTTAACCTTACCCATTCAGTGACTTTTAAAGACAAAGGTACAGCAAAACCACGATGAAAATAAATTATTATTAACAATCTTAGGATATATAACTAGGTAACGAATGAAGAGTTTTTTTTATTGAATCCTTAAAATATGACATGCCCCCCAGTGGCACAGCGGTATGTCTGCGGACTTACAACGCTAGAAACCGGGTTTCGATACCCGTGGTGGGCAGAGCACAGATATCCCATTGTGTAGCTTTGTGCTTAACTTCAAACAAACAAACAAAACATGAAATATTTGAATTCAAATAACTGAAGATGAAAAAGATCAATTTTCGGGCTAAGCATCAGCTTCTTCAATGAGTATCACTAGTCTTCTCTGGTTAGTGCCATGTGTTATATGTTCATTGGTGAGCAGTCTATCCATACTTCCGGTAAGATGGCGCGTAACTGCTGGAACTTCAAGCTGTTGAAAATATTATTTTTATTCTTACACTAACTTATGCATTTATTTTTAATGTTCAGCGATGTTTTTATTGGCAACATGAAAGCCTTCCCAAACAAGGAAATAAAAAAGATGAAACAGCCTTCCCACCCAAGTTCTAGTTAAATAAATAATTTACCTACGGTGTGATAATTTCTGGAAATAAAGTTGAGGTTATAGTGTGACCCGGATAACCTGGGGAAGTTAGGAAATTTGAAAAAGGGTGTCAAAAAGTCTGGAAAAATTGAAACATCCTTAAAAATATACAAATGACAGGAGAAAATGTGTTCTCGCCCCTTTCTATCTCAGAATCTACACGTGCACACGTGCTCTTAACTATGCCAGTAATTGGTATATTTAAATTAATTTTGATCAGCCACGTTATGTTATTTTATCTGGCAATATCTTAGATCAAATGTTCTTCAAATATTCTCGTCGTCTGCCCTTAGGTTGCAATGTCTTGTTTGAAAATGTTATTCTGTAGTGTCGTAGTCTGAAGTAGGTAAGTTTTTATTGCTTTTTATAACCAGATTAAAAGATAAAGTGGAGTTAGTTAGTTAGGTATAATTAAGGAAAAGTTTAAATATCAGTTGTGTCGTGCACGCGCAGGTGCTGGGCAAACAATTTTGGAATTTTGCCTAGAAAATCAGGGGAAATTTTTTGGAAAGAATGTGGCCACTCTGGGTAAAATATGCGTACAAAAAAAAAGAGAGAAGATAAAATGATTCAGCAAAATGATATTACCTAGCACCGAGAAGAAAAGAAAATTACAATATTATATACCGTCTTATAATACAGCTTCCTGGTTATTGAGAAACAGTTGGAAGTCGTTCTGTTTATTGCTGTTTGTTGTTAAATATATAATTTCACAAATGCCTATCTGCGCTGTATCCACTGCAGGGATTGAACCCAGAATTTCAGCGTTGTAACCACTTCAAGCGTACCGCTGCCCCACTGGGAGAGGGGTATATTATATTTAACTGTGCTATATATATATATATGTGTGTGTGCGCTATTACATCTCTGTCCTTATCAAGTATTTTGGATGAAAATATAAGTCACATGAGAAGTATATATATATATATATATATATATATATAGTATTGTACGTAA
>NW_013666948.1:56380-63383 GCF_000517525.1 Limulus polyphemus
AAAAAAAAAAAAAAACAGAAACAGGGCTAATCACGGTTGTTTGTTTGTAGTTCAGCACAAAGCTGCACAATGAGCTATCTGTTCTCTGCCAACCACGGATATCGAAACCCGGTTTCTAGCGTTGTAAGTCCGCAGAAATACCACTGTGCCACTAGGGGGTCAGGGCTGAGCCGGGCCTAATGATTAGAGCAGTACTGTATTTTCTCTGTCTATTGCTGAGCCTGAATTAAAATAAAGAGACACAATTACAGCAGACACAATCCAGAAAAAGCGTAAATATCCTTCATTATAGAGAAGGAGATGAAGTTTAAGACCTCAATCTCAAATAAAAGTAAAATATAGAGTAATCTCTAGCACCTTCTCTAGTGTTCTCTAGTAATCTGAATTTTAGTATTCTTATGGCGTAGAGATAATCTTGCTGCCCCCACCCGGTGGCTCAGAGGTAAATCTGAGGGCTTATAATGCTAAAAATTGGGTGGTGGACACAGCACACAGTCTATTGTGTAGCTTTGCGCTTAACAACAAACACACAAACAAACAAAAAATGAACCTGGCCTTATATACATAAATTTAATACAATGGTAGATTAGCTCTTGGGATGCCACCCGTCTCGCCGTCAGAGAAAGGGTGCTGTATATTTTGGTATGTCAGAAGTAAAGTTACATATATTTTTCATTGAGAAAGTATGCTTAACTACCTTACTGGAGTGACCTCGTTTCATGCATGTAACTAGTGTGATAAGAACTTGTTTTTTTCCCCTTTGACAAACATTCTATATCAGGAGGCAAACACGTCCTTTATGCACAGAAATGTTGAAAATTCTACATATTTAGGTAAGAGGGTAGAAAACGCATGGCATACCTGCATATCACAGAGTGAAAACTGAAATCGGGCGGTTTTCGATCCCGCCAACAAGTTACCTTTGAGTTTTCACTTCAACAATGAAAACTAGAAGGACTTTTAAGCAACACCAACTAACGTACCTCTCAGGTTTTCACTTCCTTGGTTGTTAAAGACGAAATCTAACAGGCTACGCCAATCAGTTTGTTGGAAAAAAAAATGGTTTACCCTCTTTCAAACACGTGACAATCGTCTTTTGCCCTTGACCCCTAAACCCAATCTTCTTCTTTTTATTTATTTGATATACAAAGTACGATTTTAGTATCCAATTTCCTGGGCCTTACCAGCAATTATTGTATATATCTTTTATCCCCCAGTTACCATTAAAATAGTTTTCACAGCAATATTATGCCATTAGTCGTTTTAATGGATAAACAAATTTTACTATTGGTATTTCTATGAATCATTCTGATGCATGGATCTTCATGGACTGTTGATACAGTTAAAGAACAAGCTTTCCCTGTCTGCTGATGAATTCAGGAAAGTTGCTGGGCAAAAGTAGAACCATTATTTACTTTACAAATGTATTGTTAAACAGCAATTAAGTGATTAGGTATAACAATGGAGAAGTGAAAAAGGAGAAAGAAACCATAAAAAAAGTAAACATCTTCCAGTCACGTTTGTTAACATAATCTACAAGAAAACAAAACATCTTACAAATAAATCGAATTTGGTGACAATTTTTGAGAAATTTTCAATCTTTTCAATTCAGTTAAATCAATAACAGTTTGTAGTTTTGGGAATGACTTGATTGTCAAATTGTTAAGAAATGGGGATGACTTGATGATCAAGTTGTTCATCCCTCATTTCTTAACAACTTGATCACCAAGTCATCCCCCTTTCTTAACAACTTGACCATCGAGTCATCCCTCATTTCTTAACAACTTGACCATCAAGCCATCCCTCATTTTGGCTTGATTGTCAAATTGTTAAGAAATGGGGATGACTTGAATGAAAAAGCTATACAATTTCAAATTTCTATGGCAATGAGAAAATGCGTGATTAAACAGATGTGTTGTTTGCAAATATAATTGCAGGTTAATTCCAAAGTACTTTTGGTAACTTGCAATAAATGCACAAGTTTTCTTTCGCAGCCACAGAGAAAACGCAAATTTTGAACGTACTGGTCCTTTCAGTACGATGGCTAGGTGGTTAGGGAGCTCGACTCGCAATCTGAGAATCACGGGTTCGAATCCTCGTCCCACCAAACCTGCTTGCCCTTTCAGCCGTGGGGCATTATAATGTGACGGTCAATCTCACTATTCGTTGGTAAAAGAGTAGCCCAAGAGTTGGCGATAGGTGGTGATGACTAGCTGCCTTCCCTATAGTTTTTCACTGCTGTCACGAATTTATTGTTATGTATTTATTTTTAATATGAACGTTGTTTAGATTAAATTTGTATTTAAAAATATGCGTAACTTATAGTGTCAGATATGTATTGCGTATAACGAATTGGTTATATATTTATTTTAATGACAACGTTTGTTTGGAATGAGTTTATATTTAAAAACGTGCCTAGCTTACCGTGTTAGTGACGTATGGCAAAACTCCCGCCAATTCTCCAAGATTGTAGAATATTCGTGAATGCAAGAATCGACAATATATCCACTTCCGTAACCGGTTAAATATAGTTCAGTATTGTTGTCCGAACTTTCGAGAAAAACATTTCCCATACATATAAAAAGATCTAGGCCAAAGAAGAGAGTATATAAGTCTGCTAGGAACCTGTTATAACCGTGTACGCTATAAACAGTGATTTCGGTAACCGTTATCAACCGAAAAATATACGACATTTGACCAGGAACAGTTATAAATTTCGAACGTCAGTGAATCCTCATCGAACGTTAGTACCTTTCCGAAAATATTACTGGATTCTCATCGGACATTAGTGATTCAATCTTGTTGGCAAATAGTGTAAATTAAATAAAGTATCGGCATATTTCTAGACATAAATCCAGGGTACAATTCAACTATTAAAATTTAAATTATTTAACTCGGCTTCGGATTATTTCAAATTCTCAATACGTAACACTGCTAAATTAAGGACGGCTAGGGCAGATAGCCCTCCTGTAGCTTTGCGCGAAATTCAAAAACAAAACAAACAAATATTCTCGTTAGTCGTGTCAACTCGGCTTCGGATTATTTCAAATTCTCAATACGTAACACTGCTAAATTAAGGACGGCTAGGGCAGATAGCCCTCCTGTAGCTTTGCGCGAAATTCAAAAACAAAACAAACAAACATTCTCGTTAGTCGTGTCAAACATTTTGGTTGATAGGCTGAATATTGTTACCAGATTTTAGATCAAACATTGTGATTATACTAGCGTTAAGCTTTCTTTCCCTATTAATGTTCAAATGGAAGTTTTAAAAAGAGGAAAACTTGATATGTATATTGTACCTTGCAATCAATTTTATTGTGTAGTTCAATATTAAAAGAATAGATGCAAAATGAATGGTATTCATTGTTACCATAATAATAATGGAGATAATAGACAGAAACAACATAGATAATCACTCTACACAGTATTTACATTTTAATGGCAAAGTTGTTTAAACAAATAGACAGACAAACGTACTTAAAAAAAAGAAAAATACTCTTTATTGATTGGTACAACACCAATCTACCTTCAAGATGAAAATGGTTTCTGCCTTTCTGTTTGTAAATATATTTCAGTTTTCTGCATTTTTTGTACCGTAAATTGAATCTAGATAATGCTGTTTCTTATTTCTATATCGTAAGTACACGTTTTATAAAAGACACCAATAGTAATTAATGTTATCGTATACCATAGCAACAAAGATAATGATTTGTTTGTCATTAATTCCTGGGCTTGCAAAGTTATAGCTATATTTTAATCACCATGCATATCTCAAGGTCATGTTATTTTTGCTTGATTAATTTACTAATTTATACTAGCAACGTACATGACCTGTGGACAATAAACCGGTTGGCGTTTAGCGCCCCCTTTTGACGATTGTCGTCATAATATAGGCAACATTAACAACGAGAATACTCGACTACAAATATGAAAAATAATTTCGTATATATTAACCTTTTTTACGTTCATTGTATGTATTTTCAACTGCTATTGTGGAAAGATTCAGATAACAGAGATTAATATTGCTTACAACTGATTCCTGAATGCTCTTCACAGCCCTAGGGATGCAGGAGAGGGATGGCAATCCCTAGAGAAGTAGCCAAAAACAAAGATAGCTCAAGCGTTTAACAATATCAAATATATGTATATTTTAATTGGCAAGTATAAATAAATAAATAAAGTTTATCGTTTCGCATTTTGATTATGTGCCCTTCTCTTTTGAATTTCTTTTTGATGAATTATGCGTTGTTTGCTAAAAGTAAATATCGTTGCAATTATTAAAGATTTTTATGCAAAATTTAAGATACCTTTGTTCTTACAAAATGAATAAAAGAAACATTTACATTGAAAGAAAAAAATCGAATAGCAGTATATATTCTTATGGTAGAAATGAGAACACTCTTAAAAGTTGGTATATGGTCAGAAACACCTGTAGTCCAGTAGAAAATTATAATCATGGTTAGGTTTCGTCAGCGTTATTTAAAAAGCTCTTTGTGTGAAAACATGAAAAAAAAGAAGAGTCAGAAACACCTGTAGTCCAGTAGAAAATTATAACCATGATCAAGTTTCGTCAGCGTTATTT
Source organism: Limulus polyphemus (assembly GCF_000517525.1). Lineage (NCBI taxonomy): Eukaryota > Metazoa > Arthropoda > Merostomata > Xiphosura > Limulidae > Limulus > Limulus polyphemus. The sequence continues at coordinate 60,963 of NW_013666948.1, forward strand.
AAAAAGCTCTTTGTGTGAAAACAGGAAAAAAAGAAGAGTCAGAAACACCTGTAGTCCAGTAGAAAATTATAATCATGGTTAGGTTTCGTCAGCGTTATTTAAAAAGCTCTTTGTGTGAAAACAGGAAAAAAAGAAGAGTCAGAAACACCAGTAGTCCAGTAGAAAATTATAATCATGGTTAAGTTTCGTCAGCGTTATTTAAAAAGCTCTTTGTGTCAAAACAGGGAAAAAAAGATGTTCTAAGTAATTCAATAGAAAAATAATATTCAGAATTGTTTTTATATGAATCTTCATTCGAGATCTAAACGTTCCTGTTTTATTTGTAAACACAACTAGCTATGGCGAATTAATTTGTTTGTTGTTGTTTTCTTTCTTCAGAATTTCGCGCATTTAGTCTATTTACACATTACGACACATGAAAATTTCTAGGTAATTCCCACTCCACCCCCGAACAAAAACAAGTGTCAAACCGGCCCGGCATGGCCAGATGTTTAGGGCGATTGACTCACAATCTGAGGGTCGCAGGTTCGAATTCCCGCCCCACAAAACATGCTTGCCTTTTCAACCTTGGGGCGTCACATCATAACGCCCCCACGGCTGAAAGGGTGAGCATGTTTGGTGTGACAGGGATTCGAACTCGCGACCCTCAGATTGCGAGTCGAGCGCCCTAACCACCTGGCCATGCCGGGGCCTGAAAACAAACTGAATAAAAACTGTTGTTGTTGTTTTAGTTCAAAACTACACAATGGGCTCTGACTACCGCGAAGAATCGAACCCAGGATTTTAGCGTTGTAAGTCCGTAAACTTCCCGTTGACCTACTTGGGGACCTGAATAAAAACGCTTATCATGCTAGTTTTTGTTGTTCTGTAAATAGGTTTTGGAGTTCATAGAGACATATAGATATTGAAATAATTTAGAAATTATAAACATCTCAAATGCGATTTAAAGATTATGCGACGGTAACGACGGCTAAATTTGTGTTGTTCTAAGTTGGTTTTTACTCCCGTTTTAACTGTTTATAAAGCTTTTGGGTGCTACGATAAGCAGTGGCGAAATCTTGTATTGTTGCAAGTTATTTTTACATTCGTTTTAGCTGTTTATATTTTTAAGAATGCGAGATTCCTCTTTCACATACTTAAAATTAATTAGTGAATCTAATTCTCTGAGATACGTGGTAATAACGCTGAAGCACTTGAAAAAGGTGGTAACTTTTTTAACGCGTTTGTTTTTGAATTAAGCCATACTAAAAATAATCTAAGACTAGTTTCATTGGATAATTTTGTATAAGCAAGAAATAAACTAAAGTGGTTTCCGGCAAAATGTTGTATTTGTATTTTGTATTTATGGCAAAGCGACTTCAACTAGTTACCACCGTCCCTAAGTTTGAACAACTGACCAGAGACTTTGGTTTGTTTCAAGTCAAGCACAATGGGCTATCTGTGCTCTACCCACACGGATATCGAAATCCGGTTTCTAGCGTTGAAAGCCCACAGACATACCACTATGCCACTGGGGGGCATGGCCAGAGGGAGGACAGCCGGTCAGTAGCACCCATCATTCACGTTAAGTGATTGACTGTCACACTTATAACGCACCCACAGCTTAAAGTGGTGGTGGTGGGCATATTTTATAGTATTGACTCGAACCAAGCTCACCAGCTACGAAATTCAGAGCTTTACCACAAGAAACAAAATGCTATTTTAAAGCAACTACATATTTACTTTAGCGTAGACTCTGAATTCGTTTAAGCTACAAACTTCAATAAACGAAAAAAAAAACGGAAACTTTTTATAGCCATAAATAGTTTCATAAATTGTTATTCAACAGAATGAGTATCATGTTCACTTTTTTCATCAATATATAATTGTTGTTATTCTAATAAAGTCACAAAACAAATATCGCATGAAAGACAGCTTCGTTTGTTTTAAGATGAAGCAGTTCATTTGAAAACAAGCAAGTGGAGCGTATTAGCCCATCAACATAATACATCACTTTGTAGAGGTCACTGTGACATTTTGTGTTACTTTTAATATTTCCTTTTAATATCTTCTCATATATGTTATATTTCTAAATTTTCTGCTGAAACACAAAAATCGTACAGCATTAGAATTCAACTAAATTTATGTGGTACGTTGCTATAAGTAACAGAAAACGAATTAGTCCGCATATTAGGCTATATACGTCTAGTTACATCTATATACTACTAATAGCGCCATATTTGTAATGAAATGGGAATAGAAATGAGAATAGAAACAGAATAAAACAAGTTTCGTTAAAATCGGGCCACGGGTTACCGAGTTAGTCCCGTTTTTCGGGTCACTTTTCGTACATTCCATTATTATAAAACTTATATGCACAACAGAAATTAAATGATAAGATAAAAATGTGTTATAATGGCGCGTAGAAGAACAACAATAAAT